>NC_059368.1:2230000-2315000 GCF_019703515.2 Myxocyprinus asiaticus | reverse complement strand
AGACGCCATCTGGGCCTGAAGCTTTCCTCGTCTTTTGTTTCTGAAAGATGTGGCTCACATCATCTTCACAGATCTTAAGTGCAGGTTGAGTAGCAGGAGGGGGGTTGCAGGAGGTGTTGGTGTTTGTGTGAAGTGAAGGTCAGAGCGGGTGTGGGGTGTGAGATTGGGCCTTTCAAATCTGCAGTAGAACACATTCAGGTCATCAGCCAGTTGTTGGTCCACTACAGGGTTGGGGGCAGGAGTCCTGTAATTCGTAAGTTGTTTCATGCCACTCCACACTGATGCAGGGTCGTTAGCTGAAAACATGTTTTTCAGCTTCTCAGAGTATCTTCTTTTAGCCACTCTGATTCCCTTATTCAGTGTGTTCCTGGCCTGATTGTACAAGACTTTATCCCCACCCCTGTAAGCATCCTCTTTGGCCTGACGAAGCTGCCTGAGCTCTGCTGTAAACCATGGTTTGTCATTGTTAAATATTAAATAAGTCCTAGTAGGAATGCACATATCCTCACAGAAACTGACAAATTACATAATTATTTGCTGTGACCCAGGGGTGCACGTCACTACAAAATCCGCAAATCAAATTAATCAGCGGAAATAAACCACAGCACAACAAAATTAAGACCCAGCGGAATCAGCATTAAGTCAGAACTGCCACACAAATTCAAATGAGTGTTTAATAATATTTACGTTCTGTCTATTTTATTGTGTTGTGGTTTATTCCCGTTGCTTTTGCTAATTTTGTTGTGTTGTGCACCCCTGGGTCACTGTTGTGCACCCCTTTGAAACACTGATAGTTAGATAATTCCACATTTTTATGTTCAATGTTTGTTTTCTATTGGTAATTCATTCTCATGCTACAGTGTATTGGCTGATTTGATTCCTAATTGAGTAACACTTTACATGTATTATTAATTACAATAACAATACAATGTTGTTTTGTAGTGTAATAAAGTAGCAAGCTACAGCAGATAAGAGTTATTGCATGTAGTTCACAGTATTATTTAGTATCACATAATGTGCTATTGTTAATAATGTAAAGTGTGAGCAATATTAATTATGTGCTGCTGATGTGTTATTATTTTGGTATCGAATCATTGAAAGATTATTGCAACGAGCAATCCCAGATACAGCCCACGTACATCTCCGAGATGTCTGTTTAAGAGCATCTGGAAAGCATCACATTCTAATTAACATCTGCTAAAAAGATTTACATACATTCTTAATCATAAACGTCTCAAAGACATCCGAGAGAAAACGTCTTATAGACGTATTGCAGATGAGCAAACAATGTAAATTATACGTCTTCCAGATGTAAACACACACATCGAATAGACATTTGGGTGATGTACAGGTGTTTGTTTGTTCCGTTGGTTTATTTTGATTAATTTGGAGTCTTATTACCAAGACATTTTTTCAAGACGTTTTGTGTGTGTGTCCTGATGGCCTACATATGCCAGTCTGTACATTTAGTGGCACAGTAGATGATCCTCGAGTTCAGTGTTCAGCTGAAAAGCTCTGCTGGAAGACAAGCATCACGCTTTCCTTTACCTGCTGACCCATTTGTAATGCGCCCAACCTATTTTTATACACACTCTGACAGTCGAGGTGTTGTTGTAGTTCACAAAAAAAAAAAACGCTTCTAGTTTTCCCAGAGGATTTTTCCAGTGATTTCAATGCAGCGGTTGTGTTGGCCGGCAGTTAGTTTATACAGTAGGTAATTGTGCTGTTTACTTTTGTTCTGTACAGAATGTTGATCTTCCTGCGCACGTCTTTTAAAGTTAACCCAACACACTCTCACGGCGGAATCGTCAGGATTCGTACGGCTAATTCATATGATATCGTGTGACTGCGCTCGTCTGGTTTTCACTACAGCCAGTGACGTCGCTAGACATCGTTTCCATCTAATACGCAACAGTTACTTGCTTCTGTCACACACATCTTCCTATCATGTTTACACAATCTACTGATTGGTTAAGTTTAGGTAAGGGGTTTGGGTGGGGCCTGGGTAGCTCAGCGAGTATTGACGATAACTTACCACACCTGGAGTCGCGAGTTCGAATCCAGGGCGTGCTGAGTGACTCCAGCCAGGACTCCTAAGCAGCCAAATTGGCCCGGTTGCTAGGGAGGGTAGAGTCCCATGGGGTAACCTCCTCGTGGTCTCTATAATGTGGTTCTCGCTCTTGGTGGGGTGCGTGGTGAGTTGTGCGTGGATGCCGTGGAGAATATCGTGAAGCCTCCACACGTGCTAGGTCTCTGCGATAACGCGCTCAACAAGTCACGTGATAAGATGCGTGGATTGACGGTCTCAGACGCGGAGGCAACTGAAATTCATCCTCCGCCACCCGGATTGAGGCGAGTCACTACGCCACCACGAGGACTTAGAGCGCATTGGGAATTGGGCGTTCCAAATTGGGGAGAAAAAGGGGAGAAAATCGAGAAAAGGGCATAATATTAATAAGTATGTCCTTAACGCCTCGTGCACGGAACACACGCTTACTTCCGCATTAGATATCTGGGAATTTGCATGTGATGAAGTCGTACATGTTTATGTGAACAACATCGTGCGACATCACACGAAATTGCCACTTCGTAACTTATGTACGACTTTTCATGAGATCATACATTTTTATTTATTTTTTTATACCCAGTTTTCTTAAATTGCAAAAGGCTTTTGAAGGCCTTTTGCACTGTTCTCGCATATATTTTAAGTTTTATTAATTTAATTTTGTTGAACATAACACAGTTCAATTTGGTGTACTTTTGTTATTAAATAGAAATCTTCAAAACAGGCTAAAATATTTTTTGAGTGCATTTACTAGTCAGAATTTCAAAGCGAAATTGTTTGCATGCCGAAAAAGTGACCAAATTAAACTAATTAAGTGACTACTTATTTCTTCGGCTGGTATAGAAGTTGAACTCATAAAACATTATGAAGG
Source organism: Myxocyprinus asiaticus (assembly GCF_019703515.2). NCBI lineage: Eukaryota > Metazoa > Chordata > Actinopteri > Cypriniformes > Catostomidae > Myxocyprinus > Myxocyprinus asiaticus. The sequence continues at coordinate 2,312,064 of NC_059368.1, read as the reverse complement.
GATCACTTATTAGGCCATTACAATCAGTAAGGAACCATATAAGTCATGAGCTGTGAAATGAATTTTGAACTATCAGAGCAGAGTTATGATGATATGATATGTATCTCTTACACTTCTGAGATTAATCTCCTGGGTTTGGAAGATTGGGATTATACTCAGTCTTTTCACTTTCTAATTTACTCCTTTTTACAGAATAAATGTGTTCATAATAAATATGCTTTTTTGATTGGAGCCATGAGTTACCAAATGGAAAAAATAATAAAAATGTCTAAAAACATCAACCTAATCTGACAGGTCTCGGACAAACGGAAAGAGGGTGGAAAAAGTGTTTTATTAATTTCCATGGTGATTATTGGATTAGTTTTTCCAACTGCTTGAATGTTAAAGGAATTTTCTCTCTGCTGTTATAGTATGTATGATGCAATTATTCACTTTACATTTAAAAATAACCTGAATTCTTTTGGCACATTTATGACTGGAATTTGTCGTTGTCGTTAGCGTAATCGCATTTTTTTTTTTATTATTATTTATTTATTTTTTCTCCCCAGTTTGGAATGTCCAGTTCCCACTACTTAGTAGGTCCTCGTGGTGGAGCGGTTACTCAACTCAATCCGGGTGGCGGAGGACAAGTCTCAGTTGCCTCCGCGTCTGAGACCGTCGATCCGCGCATCTTATCATGTGACTCGTTGTGCACGACACCGCGGAGACTCACAGCATGTGGAGGCTCATGCTACTCTCCACGATCCACACACAACTTACCACACGCCCCATTGAGAGCGAGAACCACTAATCACGACCACGAGGAGGTTACCCCATGTGACTCTTCCCTCCCTAGCAACCGGGCCAGTTTTGTTGCTTAGGAGACCTGGCTGGAGTCACTCAGCACACCCTGGATTCGAACTCACGACTCCAGGGGTGATAGCGTCAATACTCGCTGAGCTACCCAGGCCCCGATCGCATTTTTTGCACATTTACATTAGATTTAAAAGTTTTGCAAAGTGTGGTTTGTTTAAAGGGATAGTTCACCCAAATTCACTGGATTCGGTAATTTTCTGACCATCATGTTCTTTAAAACCTGTATAATTTCCTTTCTTTCATGAAACACAACAGTGACGTTTTGAAGAATAAGCTGCTCTTTTTTTTAACTATAAAAGTGGATGGTGATTTTTACTGTTAAGCTCCAAGAAGTGCAAAAGCAGCATAAAAGTAACATAAAAGCAGTCCGTACACAAAATTAAAAATTCTAAAGCCATGTGATTGCTTTAACATCAGTGATGCTGAATGCCATTGGTTCTCATGTGTCACGTGACTAATTGTGTCACACCAAGTTTGAATATACAGAAATGCAATAATGACTTAAATTTGAGTCTGTTTCTCACACAAAACGACTGTATTATTCAGAAGACTTATAATATAATTTAAATAATCTTAATATTGAGCACAAGTTATATGGGCTGCTTTTATGGTACTTTTTTCCTTTTTGGAGCTTCATGGGATAAAATCACCATCCACTTTCACTTTAAGGAAAACAGTGGCTTGGACATTCTCCAAAAAGTCTCCTTTTGTGCTCCATGGGAAAAACAAATAACAGCATACAAGTTTGAACGACACGAGGGTGAGTAAATGATGGCAAAATTGATATTTTTGGGTGAACTACTTCTTAACGTCTCACAAGTCTTGTCTTGTGTTCGGTAGAGGGCGCTGAGCGTCTGGCGGCGATGCGCTCGGATTCTCTGGTGCCTGGGACACACACACCACCGATCCGCCGGCGCAGCAAACTGGCCAGTCTAGGACGACTCTTCAAACCATGGAAGTGGAGAAAGAAAAAGAGTGACAAGTTCAAGCAGACATCTGCTGGTAAACACATGCATGTAAAAATACTGCACACATGCACAACACAACTATCTGTACACACATATACAGACTGATGCGCTGCTATCTTTAGCTGTTTTCAGTTTTGGCTTGTTTCATGAATTATTGACAGCTCTGGAGAGGAAGATGTCGACACGTCAGAGCAGAGAAGAGCTCATCAAAAGAGGAGTGTTGAAAGAAGTGTATGAGACGGGTAAATAGTGATACACACTCACTAACACACAAAAATAGTGTTGCAAAGCATGTCCAAGAAAAATAATAAAGTTAAATATGGGTCTAAAATTATTTTCAAAAATGACTGGAGATGTATTCATATTCTTCTAAAGTTTTAATAAAAAAATAAAAAATATTGAATAAAAAAATAAAGTAAAATATAGATAGAAACTGATTAAGACATTTTTCTCTTTTAAGTTTAGGCAAATGAAAATAGCTAATTTAAAGGAAAATATTTAATAAAAAAATAGTAATAAAATAATTGTTTTTATTTTATTAAATATTTTTCTTAAAACTTAAAATAAACCATGTTTTAATAATTTTAGACCTATATTTTATTTTAAGTTTAGGCAAAAGAAAATGTTAATAAAAGAGAAATTATTATTATTATTATTATTACTATTATTATTTACATTAATACATTTAATTTATAAAACAGTAATATAATTCATAATTGTTTTTATTACAGTAACACTTTTAATGTTTTTAACATCAAAAGAACATGAAAACCTGTATACTCAGCCACACATTTGAAGTAAATTAATTAAAATTACTGTAACATTTCACTGGACTTTTTTTTACTTTTCTTTTTAAGAAATGATCCTGTTTGTACCATAATGTCTTTGTTTTTTCCCATCTGTCATTGCAACACCACTCGACTTTCTCTGTAGGATAATTATATAATTATATATATATATATATATATATATAAACATTAAGCATAATTTATGGAAGATTTTTTTTTTAAAATGCTGCAGAATGTAGAATTATTAGGGCTCACGCGGTCATGGAAAAACCTGGAAATATCAGAGAATATTAAAATAGGGATTTTCATGCCCGGAAAAGTCATGAAAATGAGGTAAATATTGAAAAGTCCAGAAATTCCCATTGTAAAAATAAACTTTGACGTCATGCTCTACTCTAATACGTTTCATTGACTTGAAATGGCTCTACGTGAGTGCAGTCTCTATAAAATGATTTAAAAAAAATCCTTATCCAGTAATCTGAGCGACTGGAAAAGTCGTGGGAATATCATGGAATTTAAATGTTAAAAAACTGGGGGAACCTTGAATCGTTCAATTTAACTCAAATGTCTGTTTTCATATTTTCTCAGCTGGTTTGTAACGGCATAGAATCACTCACATATGCAAGAAAAACACACACACACACACACACACACACACACACACACATAAAGTGGTAATGTCAAGTTTGGCGATGCCTTTGTTTGTAGATGAGGTGAGTGTTGACAGCGTTCATGTGTGTGTGAGTGATCTGGATAGACAGACGGTCATCAGTCCGGTATCAGAATCTACAAACACCAGCATCTGCGGTACAGGTGTGTTACAACACTCAACTTCAGTCTTTAAATTGGCTCATATCCTACAGTATTTTATCTTTTTGTTTTTTTTATAAGCTTACTTATCAGCTAATTTTCTCTGTCCGGTGTAGTTTCGTTCTCAGAGGTCCAGTCGCCTGGAGAAACAGTGACGTGTCTCACTGATCTCGTCTCAAAGCCATCTCAAGCCCCGCCCTCTGTCAAACCTGTGCCGTTGCCAAGTGACAGCGCTGACATCACACACATAAGGCCATCATCATTAAAACAGCCTCCTGCCTTACCGCCGAAGCCATACAGCAGAATACCCAACCACCTGACAGGTAACACACTACTGAGGGCTCTTCTGTAGACTTCTCTCTCAAGTGTCTGATGAACTCAAAACGTCCACTCCAGTCCACCCAGAACATTTATCGAAAATAAACTGATAACGAACGCTTCAGAAAATCCTCATGATTATGAAATCACAACCATGAGCTCATTAACATATGACCGCCCACATTTACAACAGGGCTGGACGATATACATAGCAACAGATATTTTTCAGCCTTGATGATATTTTGATATATATCTTATTTTTCTCCCAATTTGGAATGCCCAATTCCCAGTGTGCTTTTTAAGTCCTTGTGGTGGCGTAGTGATTCGCCTCAGTCTGGGCGGCGGAGGACGAATCTCAGTTGCCTCCACATCTGAGACCGTCAACCCGCGCATCTTATCACGTGGCTTGTTGAGCGCGTTGCCACGGAGACATAGCACGTGTGGAGGCTTTACGCCATCCACCGCGGCAACCACGCTCAACTCACCACATGCCCCACCGAGAACGAACCACATTATAGCGACCATGAGGAGGTTACCCCATGTGACTCTACCCTCCCTAGCAACCGGGCCAATTTGGTTGCTTAGGAGACCTGGCTGGAGTCACTCAGCACACCCTGGGATTCGAACTAGCGAACTCCAGTGGTGGTAGCCAGCGTCTTTTACCCCTGAGCTACCCATTGTAAACATATAAAACAATAAATTGCAATAAACTAGGTAAATATTGCAATATCCACCTAGGTCACACTTTATTTACTGTGTATTTACATAGGTTGTTGATCAATTATACTAATGAACTACATGTATTTACTGTGTAATTTTTATATAGAGCTGCTTGTACTTACATACTGTATTGTTATTGTTATTAATATAGTAATTAATAATAGTAATATGTAATATTTGTAACACTGTGTAATTAAGTGTTGCCTTGATACATTTTACAAAAACATTTAAATACATGAAGAATTCCACATGGAGACTTTTTTTCATAATGGCACTAATGAATCGAACTTTGATTCCATTCATTGGAACAGACAATTTGAATTCATTCATGGAAATAAATCGAACGTACCAACTCTGAAGCTATTTGTGCTACTGCAGTTTAATTAAAACATGTGTCTTGTGGGCCTTGGTATCTCAGCGAGTATTGGCGCTGACTACCACACCTGGAGACGCGAGTTTGAATCCAGGGTGTGCTGAGTACCTCCAGCCAGGTCTCCTAAGCAACCGAATTGGCCCGGTTGCTAGGGAGGGTAGAGTCACATGGGGTAACCTCCTCGTGGTCGTGATTAGTGGTTCTCGCTCTCAATGGGGCGTGTGGTAAGTTGTGTGTGGATCGTGGAGAGTAGCATGAGCCTCCACATGCTGTGAGTCTCCGCGGTGTCATGCACAATGAGCCACATGATAAGATGCGCGGATTGACGGTCTCAGAAGCGGAGACAACTGAGACTTGTCCTCCGCCACCCGGATTGAGGTCGCCACCACGAGGACCTAAGATGCGTTCAACATACCATTGCATTATTTGTATCCTCAAAGCACAATGAACACACACAAAAAAATATTTTAGCCTATTTTTAAGATTTACGCATTTTAATTTCATAACAAAATTCCATAAAATTGAATTGCGTAAAATTTAACACAATTATTTTAATAAAATGTAAAATATTTAGGGTTTTTATTTTTTTAATTTTTTTTTTATTATTAAAGATTGCTCACTCAATTTAATGTTATGGAATTTTTTTTATGAAATTAAAATGTGTTTATTTATTTTTTAGAGCGCAACATTGCTGTGCAGAACTGGGTTTGATGACCAAAACAAAAAAAAGAAAAAATCTCGGGAGCATCACAGTATTAATGAAAGCATTAATGAAAACTTTTATTCAGTACAACAGAACTCTTGCTTGTGAGATATTGCTTTAATATAATTATTAGTGATATATTAAAGCAATATCACACTCGCAGTCGTGCTGTATGACCCTACATCAGATCCATGTAATCACAGCCATGCTTAGGGCCATACAGCACGATTGCGAGTGTGATATTGCTTTAATATATCAATAATGATATATTAAACAGGTCAAAGAATAAGTAAATTAAAACATTAGGAAAACTAAGGACTGTCACAAAAATAAAATAATAAAAAATAAAATGCAGTTGTGCATGGAACTACTTTGTTATGCCACGGATCTGGATCTGCCGTTGATAGTTCAAAAGATGCGCACAAGCACCCTTTACCAAATTGAAAACATCACTTTAGAACAAGTAACAACGGCTTGGGCTGTTTCTAACAAGTCACTGGAAAAACTAGGATGTGTATGTGTGTGTTTGAGAGAGAGAGAGAGCTATTGAGCTTGTGTTAGCAGTAGTGTAGTGTTAGTCAGCTTGCTGAAGATAATGGGAATTCTGGTCAAATACATCCTATTTTCTCTGTGTAAAAATAGCTGTCCAAGCGGGGGTCCTCCACAAGTATTTTGCGGTAGCCTTTGCGCAAGAGTAAACCCTAACCCTAATGTTGAATATATACAGTTGAAGTCAGAAGTTTACATACACTTAGGTTGAAGTCATTAAAATTAATTTTTTAACCACTCTACAGATTTAATATTAGCAAACTATAGTTTTGGCAAGTCGTTTAGGACATCTACTTTGTGCATGACACATGGTAATTTTTCCAACAATTGTTTACAGACCGATTGTTTCACTTTTAATTGACTATATCACAATTCCAATGGGTCTGATGTGTACAAACACTAAGTTAACTGTGCCTTTAAGCAGCTTGGAATATTACAGAAAATGATGTCAAGCCTTTAGACAATTAACCAATTAGCTTCTGATAGGAGGTGTACTGAATTGGAGGTGTACCTGTGGATCTATTTTAAGGCCTACCTTCAAACTCAGTGGCTCTTTGCTTGACATCATCAGAAAATCAAAAGAAATCAGCGAAGACCTCAGAAAAAAATTGTGGACCTCCACAAGTCTGGTTCATCCTTGGGAGCAATTTCCAAATGCCTGAAGGTACCACGTTCATCTGTACATACAATAGTACGCAAGTATAAACACCATGGGACCACACAGCCATCATACCGCTCAGGAAGGAGACGCATTCTGTCTCCTAGAGATGAACGTAGTTTGGTGCGAAAACTGCAAATCAATCCCAGAACAACAGCAAAGGACCTTGTGAAGATGCTGGAGGAAACAGGTAGACAAGTATCTATATCCACAGTAAAACGAGCCCTATATCGACATAACCTGAAAGGCTGCTCAGCAAGGAAGAAGCCACTGCTCCAAAACCGCCATAAAAAAGCCAGACTACAGTTTGCAAGTGTAAATGGGGAAATTTCCTCTGGTTGGATGAAACAAAAGTTGAACTGTTTGGCCATAATGACAATCGTTATGTTTGGAGGAAAAAGGGTGAGGCTTGCAAGCCGAAAAACACCATCCCAACCGTGAAGCATGGGGGTGGCAGCATCATGTTGTGGGGGTGCTTTGCTGCAGGAGGGACTGGTGCACTTCACAAAATAGATGGCATCATGAGGAAGGAAATTATGTGGATATATTGAAGCAACACCTCAAGACATCAGCCGTGAAGTTAAAGCTCGGTCGCAAATGGGTCTTCCAAATGGACAATGACCCCAAGCATACCTCCAAAGTTGTGGCAAAATGGCTTAAGGACAACAAAGTCAATGAACTGTGCTGACTCAATGAACGTCAAACTTAACTGGCTCATAACACACAAAAATGGTCTTTTGTCGCCACCTGCTGGTTCAAATCTTTAATGTCACATGGATAAATGAAAAGACTCACGTAGCTGCTGTCTTACGCTTTAGTTTAGAATGGCACAAACACAAGCAGAGTGATACAAACAGTGAAGCGTCCGAGTGCTGATGTTCTGAGACATTAGCACTCATGGAATGTGTCTCGTCCAATCAGATTCAAGGACTGGAAATAACTGTTGTAAGTGCGCAGCACATGTAGACTGTGTATTTATTTAATAAAATCTCCACTTTTTGTTTTTTTGGTTTAATCATCCCACTATGACATATCACAGTTTTGATTTGAATAATGTATTTAAACATTTATTTTATGCCAGATATGTAACATTCTTTGACATGCCGCATTTTTTAGTTAATTAATTCTAGATTCCGCAATTCCGTCCGTGTTTTTCGCAGCATGAAAAACTAAATGATGTTTTTGTTGCAGTAACTTCGGTCTCTTTTCTTCTCTTTAGAAACACTTGCTAAACTGTCTCCACCTCTCCCTCCGAAGAAAGTGATGATTTGTGAGCCAACGTCTTCGTTTGCTCTCAAATGTCTGCCGTCACAGGCCACACACACGCACACACACACTCTCACACACTCTCACCCACAGCATTATGCTACACTACCCCTGTCTATACACCCGCCCAGCCGCATCATAGAAGAACTCAATAAAACACTGGCGTTCACCATGCAGAGAATAGAGAGGTGAGTATATTAACACACACACACACACACACACACACACACACGTTGTTCTATCATGATAAGGACTTTCCATTGTCTTGAATTTTACAGTATACTGAAGTAATGATATTTGCGTTCCCCTAAACCTGACTCTCAAACAACCCTCTTTGCATTTGTACATTGTACTTCTCGGTTCCCAGTTCTACTATTAGGCTTAGTGATTTGAACAAACCACTAACTCGAATTATTAAACTGAGTATAAGAGTTTAAATGGCACATAACTCTATCCGTGTCTATGCAGTTCTGTACTGCAGGCGGTTCCGTCGGTCCTCATGGAGACTGAAGAAGAGAAAGAAAACAGAGACTCACCAGTCAACACACACACACTCCTCACACACACCTTCAGCACACACACACACGAGGAAGAAGACGAGGAAGATGATGACGACTCGCTGTTTACAAGTACGAGCTCTGTCGGGGTGTGTGTATAGCATGTGTTTGTGTGTGTAGGGTTTAAATATGAACATCTTTCATCTATTTGTGTGTTTGAGCAGGTACACTGGCTCTACGGATCTTACGGAAAGATTCGCTGGCGATCAAACTGAGTAATCGACCGTCCAAAAGAGAACTAGAGGATAAAAACATCCTGCCAATGATGAGTGATCAGGAGAGACTCGAGTCCAGGCAACAGATCGGCACCAAACTCACTCGGTCAGAACACAAACAAACACATCATAAGAATGATTTTAGAGTGGTTTACACCACGATTTGTTGTTAATTGCTCATTCGGTATAAATTGTTCAGGAGAAAAATGTTCACATAAATTGATGTATTGAATCGAATGTAACAGTTTAAATAAGAATGCTTTTTACAAACGTTTTAAAACCAGTCTTACGTAACACAATTCACACAAATGTCCATGTAAGCGGTAATTTTTCATTTCATGAAAAACGTTTTACGAACATTTTACACCAAAATTTGTGGACAATTAGTGCGAAATGTCTTTGTTAAATGTTTGCTTTACGTTTTATGCAAACAGTTTTACGAACGTTTTACACTGAAATTGTAGACAACTTATGCTAAATTTCTGTGTAAACGTTCCTTTTACGTTTAACGCAAACAGTTTTAGGAACGTTTTACAGAGAAATTATCCACAAACCAAAATTAGTGGACAACTCTTGTGAAATTTGTGTAAAATGTTTGTTTTTACATTTTATAAAAAAGTTTTACGAACATTTTACACTGAAATTTGTGCACAACAAATGTGAAATTTCGGTGTAAAAGTTTGTTTAACATTTTATGCCAACAGTTTTATGAATGTTTTACTATGAAATTTAGTTTTGTGAACGTTTTACACTGAAATTGTGGCCAACTTAAGCTTTACGTTTAATGGAAACAATTTTATGAATGTTTAACACTGAAATTTTGTTTTATGAACATTTTACACAGAAATGTTTTATGAACGTTTTATACTGAAATTTATGGACAATTAACGTGACATTTCCACGTCATTTTACGTTTTATAAAAAAAAGATTAAGAGCATTTTACTCTGAAATTTGTGGGAAATTGATGCAAAATTTCGGTGTAAAAGTTTGTTTAACATTTTATGCCAACAGTTTTATAAATGTTTTACTATGAAATTTAGTTTTGTGAATGTTTTACACTGAAATTGTGGCCAACTTAAGCTTTACGTTTAATGGAAACAATTTTATGAATGTTTATAAACCAAACTCAAACCAAAATTTGTGGTGTGAAATGTTCGTAAAACTTTTTTATAAAATGTAAAAACAAACATTTTACACAAATTTCACGAGAGTTGTCCACAAATTTTGGTTTGTGGACAATTTAGGTGTAAAACGTAAATAAAACTGTTTGCATAAAATGTAAAATGAACATTTTACTCAGAAATTGTGCATAAATTTCACACAAATTTCAGTGTAAAATGTTCATAAAATAAACTTTTTATGTAAAACATTCATAGAACTATTTTCATCAAACATTAAAAAAATACATTTTAAACAGAAATTTCATGTTTTTCACAAATCAGAGTAAAACGTTAATTAAACAAACTTTTGTTGTGTAAAATGTTCATAAAACTATTTTCATAAAACTCAAAACAAATGTTGAAGCCAGAAATTGCTCATAAATTGCCAATTTTGTTGTAAAATTTTTGTGTAAAAAATTCATAAAACTGTTTGCATAAAATGTAACTTTTACATGACATTTCCACGTCATTTTACGTTTTATAAAAAAAGTTTTCCGAGCATTTTACACCAAAATTTGTGGAAAATGTATGCGAAATTTCTGTGTAAAACGTTCCTTTTACGTTTAATGCAAACAGTTTTTGAACGTTTTACAGAGAAATTGTCCACAAACCAAAATTTGTGGACAACTCTTGTGAAATTTGTGTAAAATGTTTGTTTTTACATTTTATAAAAAGTTTTACAAACATTTTACACCAAAATTTCATTTTATAAATGTTTTAAACCGAAATTTGTGCACAACAAATGTGAAATTTCGGTGTAAAAGTTTGTTTAACATTTTATGCAAACAGTTTTATGAATGTTTTACTATGAAATTTAGTTTTGTGAATGTTTTACACTGAAATTGTGGCCAACTTAAGCTTTACGTTTAATGGAAACAATTTTATGAATGTTTAACACTGAAATTTTTTTTATGAACGTTTTATACTGCAATTTATGGACAATTAACATGACATTTCCTCGTCATTTTACGTTTTATTTATTTATTTTACATCAACATTTGTAGGCAATCTATGTGAAATTTCAGTGTAACGTGCTCGTTTTACAAAAATAGTTTTAGGAAATTTGTCTTTACAAAAAATGTCTGGGTCTTGTGTAAATTATTGCATAATTTTTACGTTTTACGAAAATAGTTTGACAAATGTTTTGCACAGAACTTTCACTGTGTAATTTTGCGTAGTTTATCTTTTTTTTAACTTTCCTAAATTAAGTTTATCTGTCTATCGGCAGTCGACTCAGTCAGAGACCATCAGCGGAAGAACTAGAACAGAGAAACATCCTCAAACGTAAGTTAACATTCATCCTCACACATCTACACCAGCTGACGTTTAGTGATGTTAAAGTCTTCGTTATAGCATTTTGTACATTTCTAAATTAGTAGTAGAGGAACTGAACTGGTAACAAAGGTTATTTGGAAGTACTCAAGGTGGAACAGAGGGAGATGGAGCAAGTTCGTCTGTGCTATTTTTTAGTTGTTGGTCTGTGTACTTGTGTCCGATCTTTTGTCATTGCATCGCGGTTTGCTGTTTTTTAGCATCTTACTCCATGAGCATTGCATTTTTTAGATGCCTATTTAGTTTCAAAATTTTTCAAAACGTTTTTTGCACAATTACCGTATTAGTTTTTCTCTTTCATTGATTCTCTCTGTGTCTCTCTTTCAGCTCGGAATGAACAGGAGGAGTTGGAAGAGAAAAGAGAATTAAAAAAAAGACTCTCACGGAAGGTGAGACGAAGAGAGATTTTGCTAAAACGAGAGATTTGAGGGTTTTCAGACTGTGTTCCTATAGCAACACTATTTTGGGTTACGGCACAGATTAGATTAGAGTTACGCAACATCTTTAGGTATGTGTGTGTGTGATGTCTGTTATATGTGAAATGCTTGTAGACTGCTGTAGAAATGGCAGGGCTCTGCTTCTTAGAGCTTTAATTACATTTCCTATCTATTCTGTATGTGTAGTTGAGTCAGAGGCCGACCGTAGAGGAGCTCAGAGAGGCGAAGATTCTCATCCGCTTTAGCGATTATGTAGAAGTTGCGGAAGCTCAGGATTACGACCGTCGAGCGGACAAACCCTGGACACGACTCACTGCTGCAGACAAGGTTCACCTGCTTTAAACTGTCCACCTTATAAGACTGAGTAAATGATGAGAGAATCTGAGAATCTGCCAGCGGAACAAGTCAAAACACACATATATTCAAGATTTATTTTCTGAAAACAAGCCTTAATATCTTACACAATTTTGCTTCTTGGGTAAATTCAGTGTTTTTAAGGGATGCTTAGGCATTTGTACTAAAAAAAAAAACTGTTTTGCATGGGTTTATGTCTCTTGCAGGCTGCCATACGTAAAGAACTCAACGAGTTTAAGAGCACAGAGATGGAGGTGCACGAGTCGAGTCGACATCTAACCAGGTGATCAAGCACATACATTCTTGCAAGTCTATCTTGTATGTTCATAATTGCATAGTACTATTTATGAAGCTGCAATGCAAATGCAAGATCAAGCGCATTGTGTTGTGGGATACAGTTTCTGTCGGAGCAGTGTGCTCTGTTGTACAGTGCAAATATTGGCAAATGTATTAAATCATTCATGTACAATCCACACACTTATCATGGACAATTTACATAAAATTTCGGTATAAAATGTTCGTAAAAGCAGTCTTGTGTAAATTATTGCACTATACTTTTTTGCGTTATGAAAACAGTTTTACAGAGAAATCTGTGGACAATTTACGCAAAAAATTTATTTGTAAATGTTCTTTTTATGTTTCATGAAAATAGTTTTCTGAACGTTTTACACCAAAATTTGTGGACAATTTACGTTATATTTCTGTCTTGTTCTATGATTTTATGAAAATAGTTTTTGGGCGTTTTACACTGAAATTTATTGACAATTTATGAAAAAGTTTGGTGTAAAACATTTAATTTATGTTTTATGAAAATAATTTTACAAATGTTTTACACTGAAATTTCTGTGTTTATTCTACGTTTTATGAAAATAATTTTACAAATGTTTTACACCTAAATTTGTGAACAAGTTATGCAAAATTTCTGTGTAAAACCAGTTTTGCGTAATTTATTGCACCATGCTTTTGCATTTTATGAAAGTAGTTTTGTGGACAATTTACGTGATATTTCTTTGTAAAACATTCATAAAACCAGCTGTGCGTAAATTAATGCATAATGCATTTGGGTTTTATAAAAATAGTTTTATGAATCTTTTACACCAAAATTTGTGGACAATTATGCAAAATGTCTGTGTAAAATGCTTGTTTAAGTAGTCTTGAGTAAATTGCATCATGCTTTTAGGTTTTTTGAAAAGTTTTACGAATGTTTTACCCTGCAAAATGTTTATTCTACGTTTTATGAAAATAGTTTTACACCGAAATTTGTGCAAAATGTTTATTCTACGTTTTATGAAAATAGTTTTACACCGAAATTTGTGCAAAATGTTTATTCTATGTTTTATGAAAATAGTTTTACACCGAAATTTGTGTAAAATGTTTATTCTGCGTTTTATGAAAATAGTTTTACACCGAAATTTGTGCAAAATGTTTATTCTGCGTTTTATGAAAATAGTTTTACACCGAAATTTGTGCAAAATGTTTATTCTATGTTTTATGAAAATGGTTTTACACCAAAATTTGTGTAAAATGTTTATTCTGCGTTTTATGAAAATAGTTTTACACCGAAATTTGTGTAAAATGTTTATTCTACGTTTTATGAAAATAGTTTTACACCGAAATTTGTGTAAAATGTTTATTCTACGTTTTATGAAAATAGTTTTACACCAAAATTTGTGTAAAATGTTTATTCTGCGTTATGAAAATGGTTTTACACCAAAATTTGTGTAAAATGTTTATTCTACGTTTTATGAAAATAGTTTTACACCGAAATTTGTGCAAAATGTTTATTCTGCGTTTTATGAAAATAGTTTTACACCGAAATTTGTGTAAAATGTTTATTCTGCGTTATGAAAATGGTTTTACACCAAAATTTGTGCAAAATGTTTATTTTGCGTTATGAAAATGGTTTTACACCGAAATTTGTGCAAAATGTTTATTTTGCGTTATGAAAATGGTTTTACACCGAAATTTGTGTAAAATGTTTATTCTGCGTTATGAAAATGGTTTTACACCGAAATTTGTGTAAAATGTTTATTCTACGTTTTATGAAAATGGTTTTACACCGAAATTTGTGTAAAATGTTTATTCTGCGTTTTATGAAAATAGTTTTACACCGAAATTTGTGTAAAATGTTTATTCTGCGTTTTATGAAAATGGTTTTACACCGAAATTTGTGTAAAATGTTTATTCTACGTTTTATGAAAATAGTTTTACACAAAAATTTGTGTAAAATGTTTATTCTGCGTTATGAAAATGGTTTTACACCAAAATTTGTGCAAAATGTTTATTTTGCGTTATGAAAATGGTTTTACACCGAAATTTGTGTAAAATGTTTATTCTGCGTTTTATGAAAATAGTTTTACACCGAAATTTGTGACCAATTTATGCAAAATTACTTTGTAAAACGTTTGTAAAACTGATCTTGAGTAAATTATTGCACCATGCTTTTGCATTTTATGAAAGTATTTTTACGAACGATTTACACCAATATTTGTGGACAATTTACATTGTGATAAATTACGCATGGCTAGTTTTACGAAGGTAGAAACTTTGTGTAAATTGTCCATTTGGTGTAAATTGTTTGTAAAACTATCTTTCAAAAATATCACAATTTACGTAAGAATGAGTTTGAATGATTTACTCACAAAGTGTGAATATTTTAATGCATTTTTACACCCACGATTAAGACTTTATTCATGAAACAGCAAATGTACATACTATCCACACTATACACACTACAGAAATAGTATGAGAAGCATGCTAGAATGCTATGCTGAAAACAGACAATCTTTTTTTCTCTACCTCCATTGCAGATTTCATCGACCGTAGCGGAAACTATGATGGAACCAGTGAACGCTTTTTTTTAGGAGCTGTTAAACTTTAATCAGATGCATTGATCTAAGACTAAAGAGAGACTAGTGCGAATTTTGATCAGGAATCACCACGGAGGAAAGTCTCACTGAGCCCATGCTCACCCTCCAGGAATATTGCCCTGCGTACACCGGCCAATTCACAGTGGAAAGATTTTAAGATTGACGTCAATGGGGCCAGTGTGTGTGTGTGTGTGTGTGTGTGTGTGTGTGTGTGTGTGTGTGTGTGTGCGAGAAAGAGAGCTGTTTTGTGCGGATGATATACATGTATATTCTAAAACATAACATTTAAAAACTGAATTATATGTGTTTTCGCCATTAATTTTTATTTTCCCGAATTACAGTTTTTAATGCAACAGATAACGTGGTGGATTTTCTAAATAATTCATCTTTTATTTCTGCTCTCAAAACACAGAAACACAACAGAAAAGACTTTTATACAGAGTACAACTTGTGTTATTACAAGCAAAATTACAAATATCTGTCTTTTAATTCACAGTTTTCTGTTCTACTGCATTTTTGGAGTCACAAAACCATGTTACAACTTCAAAAACTTCTATCGTGACACGCCCACATTACACCGACCAATCACAGTGGAGGAGATCTTGACGGATGTGACAGGACAAAGCAATAATGCGTTAAAGCCTTGATTGTATTCTTGATGTTTTTGTCTGTTTATTGCTCTTTTGTCTCTGCGGTTAAACACCCTTCACTCTGATAAACAAGCGTTTGGCTGAAGTTTGCTAAGTAGGGTGTAGGCCGTTTTGTTTGGAGCACACCCTTTAAACTCTGCCTGATCTACAGGGCGTCATGTTGCCAAAATGAAACCAAAACGGGCGTTCATATTCAAGAGGGACGAAACAATCAGTGTTATTATTATTTTTTTTTATATATAATTTTATTCTCAGTGATCACACAGAAATTGCAACAACATGTGACAAAAATGTTTTGTTAATATTTATAAATATTTTTAAATGACTTTTATACTTAAACACATTGGCAGGGCATTGAACATTAAAGGAAAAACCAAAATGAAAATTAACGTTATTATTAATGTCGTTCCAAACCCATATGCTGTCATTTGTGTTGGACTTTTGGAGCTTAACAGCTGAAGTCACTATGAGCTGTAGTTTTATAGGAAATTTCTCCTTTTGTGCATACGAGTTTGAAACGACATGAACATAACGACAGAATTTTCACATTTAATTTAAGTGTTTAACACACAGAAGAGCAAAAGTCATGTTTTGAATGATTAAGATGTGTTTTCCGTTTACAGTTCTTTAACGTCGCTCTCTTGCGCTGCTGCTATTAGCTCAGAAACCCGCAAAGAGAGCGCATGTGCATGTCATGTGACTGTCACTCTGGGATTATGTATGCAGATCCTCGAGTAAAGAAACGTAATAAAAACAAACCGCGATTTGTCAGCTTGTGTTTCTTGTCAGTTCAGAAATCGGATTGCTAGCAGCGTTTACAAAGTATAGTTGTAATGCAATGGCCTCCGAAGTCAGGATGTTGAAATTGAAGTTTCAGTCACATTTAAAAAAGCCAAAAAAGTACTGATGTCCTCATTAGCATAAACAGTGTGCTGGTCTCATACAGAGTGCATGGGCGTCCCGCAGTGTTTGTGCCAGAGGTCTATGGCTTTTGTGACTATGGCGTCTGTGTTTTCCTGCGGCATCTGTAGAGAGAATGCGATCAATGTAAGAGTAACTGCAAAAGTGTTCAGGGGTTTAGTAGTGTTTTAAACATGCATGTTGGAGAATTTAGAGAAAAAGCTAAATCACAGAAAAATATTTAAGGGATTGTTTTTGGGTTCAGTACAAGTTTAGCTCATATCGACAGCATTTGTGACATAATGCCCATTACAGCAGAAAATAATTTCTACTTTTCCCTCGGTTTCTAAACACATAGCAGAATTAAATCTGTAAGCAGAAATGCGGATTCCTCCTCAAAACTGCAAATTATGTAAAAATTGACATGATATAGACATGTACTTCACACATGTACACAACATTTCATTAATTTGCTATTAAACATCGCAAGAGTCTTCATATGAACTGGTGATTGTATCAAAGTATCGGTTTTATGACTAGAGGATTTGTAAAGCATTATTTTAGCGTTAGCGATAAATAATAGTAAACTGTAATTCTGTCATCTTTTGACATATCAAGGTGAAATTTTGCACAGTACTTCAGAGTGATGTCATCTTAAAGCCTGTTAGGTTGGAAAAAACATTAGTCCAAATGGCGTTAGATTTTTTTGGACATATGGATATTGAGACAATGTGGACATTTACATAAATGCGCATTTTTCAGCCATTTTTATTGTATTAATTTTTGTTAAATATCAAATTGAAAGACATGTATCCTACACATACATACCGAGTGTCAAGTCAATTGGAGCTATGGTTCAGGAGGAGTAGATTTGTGTAGTTTTGGACAAATATGTATTGTACAGGAATCATGGCGGACTTTATGGGTTCTAGAGGCTTTTTTGTTCCTCATGAGAATTGAGGCATATATACCAGGTTTCAGAAATTTTGGACTTATAGGGTGGAAATGGCATCACTTTGAAAATGGACAAATTGGGGCGTGGCCTGTAGCGCCACCTATAGGCTCACGTGGGCCATTTTTGGTGTGTTAGTTACTCATGGCCTGTAGTATCAATGTGCCAAATTTCAAAACTTTTTACCACGGAGATCTTGAGTTATTGGGCAATTTAGATCTACAGGAATAATAAGAAGAAGAAGAATACTAACAAAAACAATAGGTTTCCTAATAAGCTGAAATGTGAATCAAATAATCAGAAAAACACATTTATTATTTGAACTGTAAAGTTGTCAATATTGTATGGAAGCTTGTTTTTGCCACATGAGCAAAACATTTGCTTTGGTGAGACAATTATAAAATGCTAAGTCATATTGATGTGATACATATAGTGAGAATTATTAGATTAAAATTCATAATCAGTTACAATACCGTTCAACCCAGATTTCTAGTGCATCCGCCAATAATCATGAGATTGACCAGAGGTTTAAATGTTTATAATTATCAATAACATAAAATAAAGGGGTCTTGGGTATCTCAGCGAGTAAAGACGCTGACTATCACACCTGGAGTTGCGAGTTCAAATCCAGGGTGTGCTGAGTGATTCCAGCCAGGTCTCCTAAGCAACCAAATTGGCCCGGTTGCTAGGGAGGGTAGAGTCACATGGGGTAGCCTCCTCGTGGTTGCTATAATGTGGTTCTCGCTCTCGGTGGGGCGCATGGTGAGTTGTGCGTGGATGCTGCGGAGAATAGCGTGAAGCCTCCACACGCGCTACGTCTCCGCGGTAACGCGCTCAACAAGCCACGTGATAAGATGCGCGGACTGATGGTCTCAGACGCGGAGGCAACTGAGATTCATCCTCTGCCACCCGGATGAGGCGAGTCACTACGCCACCATGAGGACTTAGAGCGCATTGGGAATTCCAAACTGGGTAGAAAAGGGGAGCGAACTCCAGGGGTGGTAGCCAGTGTATTTTACCACTGAGCTACCCAGGCCCCCCCATAATCATAATTCTTAATTATCACTTACTATCTTATAATTTTGACTATAATATATCTTGTAATTATGATTTTTTCTAATAACTAACATATTATTTTGTTATATACCTTTTATCTCATAATTATTACTATCATATAATTTTGACGTACAGTTGTGCTCAAAAGTTTGCATACCCTTGGAGAATTGGTAATATATGTAATATTTTTAAAGAAAACATGAGTGAGCAGGCAAAACACATTTCTTTTATTTCTTATGGGATTCATATTCAGCTGTAGGTTATAACAGAATGGCACAATCATAAAACAAAACATGGCAACAAAGAAAAAAATGAAATGACCCCTGTTCAAAAGTCTGCATACCCTTAGTTCTTAATACTGTGTATTGCCCCCTTTAGCATCAATGACAGCGTGCAGTCTTTTGTAATAGTTGTCTATGAGGCCCCGAATTCTTGCAGGTGGTATAGCTGCCCATTCGTCTTGGCAAAATGCCTCCAGGTCATGCAAAGTCTTTGGTCGTCTTGCATGAACCGCACGTTTGAGATCTCCCCAGAGTGGCTCGATGATATTAAGGTCAGGAGACTGTGATGGCCACTCCAGAACCTTCACCTTTTTCTGCTGTAACCACTGGAGGGTCAACTTGTCCTTGTGCTTAGGGTCATTGTCGTGCTGGAATGTCCAAGAGCGTCCCATGCGCAGCTTTCGTGCAGAAGAATGCAAATTGTCTGCCTGTATTTTCTGATAACATGCTGCATTCATCTTGCCATCAATTTTCACAAGATTCCCCGTGCCTTTAGAGCTCATACACCCCCAAAACATCAGTGAGCCACCACCATGCTTCACAGTGGGGATGGTATTCTTTTCACTATAGGCCTTGTTGACCCCTCTCCAAACATAGCGCTTATGGTTGTGACCATAAAACTCTATTTTGGTCTCGTCACTCCAAATTACAGTGTGCCAGAAGCTGTGAGACGTGTCAAGGTGTTGTCGGGCATATTGTAACCGGGCTTTTTTGTGGCATTGGCGCAGTAAAGGCTTCTTTCTGGCAACTCGACCATGCAGCTCATTTTTGTTCAAGTATCGTCTTATTGTGCTCCTTGAAACAACCACACCGTCTTTTTCCAGAGCAGCCTGTATTTCTCCTGAGGTTACCTGTGGATTTTTCTTTGTATCCCAAACAATTCTTCTGGCAGTTGTGGCTGAAATCTTTCTTGGTCTACCTGACCTTGGCTTGGTATCAAGAGATCCATGAATTTTCCACTTCTTAATAAGTGATTGAACAGTACTGACTGGCATTTTCATGGCTTTGGATATCTTTTTATATCCTTTTCCATCTTTATAAAGTTCCATTACCTTGTTACGCAGGTCTTTTGACAGTTCTTTTCTGCTCCCCATGGCTCAGTATATAGCCTGCTCAGTGCATCCACGTGAGAGCTAACAAACTCATTGACTATTTATACACAGACACTAATTGCAATTTAAAAAGCCACAGGTGTGGGAAATTAACCTTTAATTGCCAATTAAACCTGTGTGTGTCACCTTGCGTGTCTGTAACAAAGCCAAACATTCAAGGGTGTGTAAACTTTTGATCAGGGCCATTTGGGTGATTTCTGTTATCATTATGATTTAAAAAGGAGCCAAACAACTATGTGATGATAAATGGCTTCATATGATCACTATCCTCAAATAAAAGACATATTTTCAAAATCAATGCCAGGGTATGCAAACTTTTGAGCACAACTGAATCTCATAATTATTACTTTTTGCCATAAATATGGATTTTCATCTTATAATTATAAATTTGGTTATCTCAAAATTGAATATCTCACAATTCATAACTATGGCAAAGGTCATAACAGAGAGATAATCTCATTATTATTATTATGAATTTTTGTTATAAATATGACTTTTATGACAGTCTCATAATTAGGATTTAGTACTTTATAATTTTGACTTTCTCATAATAATTAGGATTTTTCATAATTTTCTTAATTATGGCTTAATATCTTATTATTATCTCATTATTATGGTTATATATCCTAACTGACACTTATTATCTCATCATTTTGACCTTTTTAATCTCATTATTATGCCTTTTTGTCATAAATATGATATTTGTTTAATAATTATGACTTTTTAATCTCATTTTAACTTTTTAGCTTATGATTTTGACTATGTCAGAATTATTATTTTTTGTATATATATATATATATATATATATATATATATATATATATATATATATATATATATATGATTTTTTTCATCTTAAAATTATGATTTAATCTCATAATTGATTTATTCTCATAATTCTTACTTTATATCATAATTACAATTTTTATCTAATAATTTTAACAGTTTGAGCTACATGGTCATGCCAATTAAATTTATAGATTGGATATAACTTTACACCGACATGGTTAGTAAGTGATTCAATTATAGTAACACAGAGAAGTGTTACGGCTACACTTTTGAAAAGTGTTTTACCATTTACTACCATTGTAAGTGCCTTACTGTCAGCGCATTTTTGTCATCATCATTTTTTTAAATGTGGTAAATGACATTTTGTCACAAATGCTCTCAATGGAACATACACTATATTGCCAAAAGTATTCGCTCATCTGCCTTTAGACGCATATGAACTTAAGTGACATCCCATTCTTAATCCATAAGGTTTAATATGACGTCGGCCCACCCTTTGCAGCTATAACAGCTTCAACTCTTCTGGGAAGGCTTTCCACAAGGTTTAGGAGTGTGTTTATGGGAATTTTTGACCATTCTTCCAGAAGCGCATTTGTGAGGTCAGACACTGATGTTGGACGAGAAGGCCTGGCTCGCAGTCTTCGCTCTAATTCATCCCAAAGGTGCTCTATCGGGTTGAGGTCAGGACTCTGTGCAGGCCAGTCAAGTTCTTCCACACCAAACTCGCTCATCCATGTCTTTATGGACCTTGCTTTGTGCACTGGTGCGCAGTCATGTTGGAACAGGAAGGGGCCATCCCCAAACTGTTCTCACAAAGTTGGGAGAATGGAATTGTCCAAAATTTCTTGGTATGCTGAAGCATTCAGAGTTCCTTTCACTGGAACTAAGGGGCCAAGCCCAGTTCCTGAAAAACAACCCCACACCATAATCCCCCCTCCACCAAACTTCACAGTTGGCACAATGCAGTCAGACAAGTACCGTTCTCCTGGCAACCGCCAAACCCAGACTTGTCCATCAGATTGCCAGATGGAGAAGCGTGATTTGTCACTCCAGAGAACGCGTCTCCACTGCTCTAGAGTCCAGTGGCGGCGTGCTTTACACCACTGCATCCGACGCTTTGCATTGCACTTGGTGATGTATGGCTTGGATGCAGCTGCTCGCCCATGGAAACCCATTCCATGAAGCTCTCTACGCACTGTTCTTGAGCTAATCTGAAGGCCACATGAACTTTGGAGGTCTGTAGCGATTGACTCTGCAGAAAGTTGGCGACCTCTGCGCACTATGCGCCTCAGCATCCGCTGACCCCGCTCTGTCATTTTACGTGGCCTACCACTTCGTGGCTGAGTTGCTGTCATTCCCAATCGCTTCCACTTTGTTATAATACCACTGACAGTTGACTGTGGAATATTTAGTAGCGAGGAAATTTCACGACTGGACTTGTTGCACAGGTGGCATCCTATCACAGTACCACGCTGGAATTCACTGAGCTCCTGAGAGCGGCCCATTCTTTCACAAATGTTTGTAGAAGCAGTCTGCATGCCTAGGTGCTTCATTTTATACACCTGTGGCCATGGAAGTGATTGGAACACCTGAATTCAATTATTTGGATGGGTGAGCGATACTTTTGGCAATATAGTGTATCTGTATTGAATCTGTAATATTCCATTACGGAAAAATGTTGCTGAATAAATGATGTTTGTGTTCAAGTGTGTACTCACATTAGACAGGAAGTCAAATACTCCCTCCGGCTGACTCATTCCCATCAGCATGATCTTGTAGCTGAGCAGAATCTCCACAGCAACAAACACCAAGATCTTACAGGAGCCACTGATGACCTTATCCCAGACCCTGCCGACCAATCACACGACCAACAGCCAACACAGAAAATATTAAAGTAGGAATTCTAACATTTGGGCTATGACTGGAAAAGCAGACTACCATAATGACTAGTTCTGCGGTATACAGTATAGTGGTCAGTTTTCAGTGTATACTGCACAGTAGGCAGTATGCTAGTGTTATATTCCAAACATAGAAAGAAATAACTGGACTCTGTTTATCAGTTTAAACTACATTGAACAGCTCTAAGTGATGGATTGTAGTGTGACCTCTGTAAACTGGACTCTGGTAAACAGCCTGCAAAACAGCGTCTGAACCAGAGAGAGTACGGCAGAGAGTCCAGACCACCGGACATCTTCAGATGTGACAACAGACAGCTGTCCTCCTGAGACAGGAAGTGCTCCAGACTCTTCGGCTGAGAGAAATAAAATCAGAGGTTGAATCTTGAAAAAGCTTCATAAACAAATAAGAGAAATGTAGAAGTATTGTGTTTGCTTTTTAACAAATGGTCAGTGAAAGGAGGTGCTAAACCTTCCCATTGGCTACTTTGGCTTTTATATAAAGGTTAGGAACATGTTTTTAAACTAACATTAATGTAATATCCTTATAATGTCATTTGTATCCAATAACATTTCTCACAATGTTAGAAGAAATGTTTTAAGTGCAGCATTGGACAGCAACAACTGATAAAGAAGTTGTAAATATATGTTTACAGGATATTTTCACGTTTTCAGGAATGTTTTGCTACCTTTAAATAACGCTCTACTCACTTTAAGAAAACTGGACATTTTACACTTCCCACAACCACAATGCAATGTTTGGAAAATGTTTTAAGAACATAAATTTATTAGCTGGGTTCTTTAACCTCAGGAGGTCAAACTGAATATTATGAGCAGTTTATTTATTTAACATAAGGTCTTACACAAAATGTATACCCAAAAAAACTATTTTAAAAACTAAATTAAGCTACATTTAAAATATCCACTACATAAATGTACTATTTAAACTATTTAAAAAAACTAAATTAAGAATTTATAAAACAAAAATATAGCTACAAGCAGCGATGACGGGCCTGAGCATCATGGGTCAATTTCCATCGGTGGCTTTTGGAACACAATGCACGAATTTACCCAGTATTAAATTTCACACCGGTGTTGTCCCTTGTACAGATTATAACCGGTAACACCGTATACCGTTGCAACCCTAGTGGCTATGATAATATCATGTAAGATATCAAGAAGCATTTTGGATAAAAATAACAAGACTATTTCAAAGTCTGTTATGGGTGCCATGCTTCCTGCTGCCAGTTGGTGGCGCTATGACTGTGACCCACAGTAGCGATATCCATGTGATCAGCCATCATTACCAAACATACAGCTCAATTTTGATCTAAATCACAAAATGCTCACAGAAGATACGAAACACTTCCTGTTTCCCATTTCTTGGCATAATGTTGCCTAAATTTGGTGACAGTCACATGAATCCCCTACGAGGCGTATTTAAAAGTTCAGAGCCTGCAATTAAAAAAACAATCCAAAATGTCTGACTTCCTGTTGGGCGGAGCTAATGACTGCAATTATGAAAGTTGTCCGGCTTGATGAGAACAATATATGTACCTAGTTTGGTGACTGTAGGTGAAAAAGGAGGTTTTCAGAGCCCCCCTACACGCCCATGTGTGAACTTTTGCCCAGGCCTAATGGCTGACAACTCTGATGTGTGTGCAAAATTTCATGAGTTTTTAAGCATGTTTAGTGCCCCAAAAGCACCCTTGAAAAGAAGAAGAATCCTAAATTAAGCACATTTCTAACACAAAAAATTAAAACAGAAAAAGTAATAAGTAGCTATATTAAAAAAAAGCTATCACTGATTAGGAGCTAGCTACCTAGTGTTTGTAGTTTGTAGTTATTGACAATCTTATATTACCCATAAATTAAAGAAAAATATTTCTTGCAATAATTGTGGTAACAGGTTGGAACGGTTGAGCTTGAGTCAACACTTTCATTTGTGTAAATACTGAGAAAAGAGATTTCTTAACATGTTCCAGTGCAAAATCACAAGGTAACAAGAGCTGCGTGCAAAACGTATTGCTCTGATGCATTAAAAATAGAAATGGGACACCAACAATTGTGCCATGTATCAGTCTGTATCAGTACGTCACACTTACCAGGTGAGGGATGGAGTCTCCAAACTTGTGATTAAACTGGTTGACGAAGCATCTGATCAGCCAGTAGCAGTCCACCGGGTCATCGACGATCTCCTCCATCGCCCGGGCGATAGCCAGGAAAATTTCATCATTCTCATCCTAAAAGAAAACAATTAAACACGAACCTCAGATATGACAACACAAACAAACACAAAAACACTCCTCACCGGTGCTCTCAGCTCAGTCCTCCGGGGAAGCTGTTGGCTCTCCAGCTGATACATGCGCAGGTAGAGCTCTGTAGGGGGCGTGGCCGCGTGGATGAACCGCATGGCTGTTAAAGCGGCAGTGACGTCATCGAACTGCTCGGCACGGTATCGAGACACCAGAGCGTGAGAGTCGCTGTGAGGAGGTAAAATACCTGCGTACAGAAATGCAGAAGAGAAAGAATGAACTTCACTTGGTTTGACTTTTCTATATATTTAACAAGAAAGAAATGTCGAGCTTTAAAGTGAATGTAAAACTTTCAAATTATAATGATATAGCGCTATGGAGTTCAGGGACCTAGAGTTTTGACCCTTGGTATAAAGTCTGGTCCATTTTTCTGGCCAAGAAACGCCCGATTAGACAGGAAGAGACAATCTGACATGCTGCTTTTATGTGCTGTGTAGGGGTGGATTTATCTGAAATAGATCATACAACAATGCAACAGTGTTTGTGAATAATAATTCATGTTCTCACCCAGTAAGATTTTCCACACGTGTATCCTGTACATGGACGGAAGAGGAAACCTCTGACTGAAGGTGCTCAACTTCTCCACATCTGAATGTTTGAAACATTTGCATTGAACTAACAGAACGAAATTATATTTACATCAGGAATGTGTGACCTTCCTTAATTGCAGATGTTTCTTACCCAGTGGATTATCCTTCAGTAGAATCTCCAGAGATTTCTTCTCCTCCACGCCTCTGAAACCCACTTTCTCATAGTACGCCGAGCGGAAGTTTCTCTGCGGATCTTCAGCCATGGTCACTGATGTAAAGCTGGAACAGAAGAACAGCACAGAACATCTGAGATACATGTCTGCCCAGCCCTTATGTTATACAAATGATGGTATTTGTTATTTAAAAGACAGAAATGGCCATTTATGTACACCACGGGACTAGATGATTCCCACATTCATGTACCATGGTATTGCCCTGGAACTCCAAGGTACTATAAAGATTATATCTACTGTACATGATACCACTATAGTTATAGTATGTAGAAATAGTTTGGGGTAAAAGGCTCCCTCGCCACCTTTTTTGAAAAAAAATAAAAATCAAATAAAAATCAAAACAACCTTCCGTTATTATTATTTTCATCTTGATACACATTGCGACCAGAAAAAAAAAAGCACATTTTCCTTAAAGGGATAGTTCACCCAAATATGAAAATTCTGTCATCATTTACTCACCCTCATGCCATCCCAGATGTGTACAACGCCTTACAATGCAAGTGAATGGTGACCAAAACTTTGAAGCTCATAAAAGCAGCATAAAAGTAATCCATAAAACCCAGTGGTTTAATTCATGTATTCAGAAGCGATATGATAGGTGCGGGTGAGAAACAGATCAATATTTAAGTCCTTTTTTACTATTAATTCTCCTTCCTGCCCAGTAGGTGGCGATATGCACGAAGAATGCGGATCGCCAAAAACAAAAGAAGAAGAACTCTTAGGAGGACTGTTTGAAAGTGCAGATTTATAGTAAAGAAATTACTTAAATATTGATCTGTTTCTCACCCACACCTATCATACCATTTCTGAAGACATGGATTAAACCACTGGAGTCGTATGGATTACTTTTATGCTGCTTTTATGTGCTTTTTGATCACCATTCACTTGCATTGTATGGACCTACATAGCTGAAATATTCTAAAAATCTTCATTTGTGTTCTGCTCAAAAAAGAAAGTCACATATCTGGGATGGCATGAGGGTGAGTAAATGATGAGAGAACTTTCAGTTTTGGGTGAACTGTCCCTTTAAGAGTTACTATGGTAAAACCATGGTAAATTTCTGTAAGGAAAACCCGCTCTCATGGCATATTCTCTCTATATAAACTTCGCTATTATAATATCTATTTTGATGTCTGTTGGGTAAAAAATAATAACATTGGTTTAAAGTGTTCATCATAATCATACTGGCCCTTTAATATCTGTTACATTGTTTCTTAACTATTATCACGCCTGTAGCGCAACAATTACGTTTGAAACATATGTCTGTACTGTTCATTTTAAACATGTTAACACGTTTAAGAGTTTAATAATAGCTGTTTATTCACCTTCAATGCACAGCCTTTATCAGGCCTCTGTCACATCCGCGTGAATTCCTCAGACGAGATCCGATCTTCGATTTATTGTTCTAATAGCTTAACATTCAAACATCTGACTGTGGTTTAGATTCAACAGATGCTGAACTGTTCTCCTTAGCTCTTAAACAGAAAACTTTAAATGCAGTAAATGCGGCTGTTATTTTGGCAGCTCTGTGTCCTCGGATGTGATTCATGTCCTCTTGTTGTTGTACTTCCACATAAAACCAGCAGGAGGCGCTCAAATAGAGCTAAGTCTCGAAGGTAACCGTCCGGATGCCAAAGTCTCGCGAGAGTTGCATTTGTTGTTACTAGAGCGAGGGTTAGGGTTGGATTTAGGAGTAGGGGTAAGTTTATGGTTAGGTTTAGGGGTATATGTATGTGTATGGTTTCTGTGGGACTCCAAATAAAAATTAGGAACAGTTTGTGAACGTCGCATGCGCCTCTCGCGAGACTTTTGGCATCCGTATGGTTACCTTCTAGATACTACCATAAACTACATCAACTGCTGCAGAGAAGTATGATGACGATATCCAGGGCTCGTTATAAAACATGTAATGTGGTGTGAAAAAGTCAAAGGCTCATTAAAGGCTGAAATTCTGGAAAATAGAAATGCTGGCATGACTAGTGTAGAATAATCTTGTATTATTATTTCTTGATGATTATGATTATTTAAAAACACTTTTGTCAACTAAAGTCATGTGGTGTAACCAACATGTAGGTTGGCATTCTGTTGATTATGTTGGC
The DNA here is from genome assembly GCF_019703515.2 of Myxocyprinus asiaticus. Classification (NCBI taxonomy): domain Eukaryota; kingdom Metazoa; phylum Chordata; class Actinopteri; order Cypriniformes; family Catostomidae; genus Myxocyprinus; species Myxocyprinus asiaticus. The sequence continues at coordinate 2,284,318 of NC_059368.1, read as the reverse complement.
AAAAAGCATAAAACAGATTGGGCCCATTTAGACTCTCAAGGGTGTAAAAAAAAAAAAAAAAAAATCGGACATTTATTTTGAAATTTTATGAAAAGGGACAATTTGTTCAGGTCATGTGGTGTAACTCTGAGAAAACTTATTTGATATCTGTGACTCAAAAATTAATAAAAAATATTTTTTTGAAATTAATAATTAAGTTGTTATGCTCTCATGTATTCAAGGTGCAAGGAAAGTATTTTAATAATTTTTATGTGATGGTTACACCACATGACATTTAAAAAAAAAAAAAATTAATAATTATTTATTTAATTATTATTATTATTTTATTTATTTATTTTTGTAGAAAATGCTATAAGGTTTTTCAAAAATGTATGAAACCAAATTGGGCACAAAGATTAAATTTCTAAGAACATGTCACAAGAGTTTAAATCTAGATTTTTATAAGATTTCTAATTTTTAACACCTCAGACAACCTTATTTTTCAATAACCCATAAGCATTAGCGCCACCAATCTTTACCATTGATGCAGAAAGTAAACACTACAAATGACACATGCATGCAGTATTTAAATGTTCAATCATCATCAAGTGGTTACAAGTTACTTTTACTGATTTCATGTGGATTCCATTCATAGAATGAGACAGAAGGCATGTTCTTTCTATGCATAGAGCAAATGACACCTGGACATCTGTGTCATTTCTCAAAAAATAAATAAAATAAATAAATAAATAAAAACATGTTAATATACAACAGTCTGCATGGAAAACGTAGACAAACCATTTCTTGTCATAATCATTTATTTATTTACCACGTTCCATCAGTCAATAAGATATTTCAATGCTTTACGCGGATGTTACAAGGATTATAAGGCAGTCCCTGTTACTATAACATTAACTATACATGGTAAATCTGTGGGCAAATATCAAAGCTGTAGTGCACCTTTCTAATGATATACAGATTGCCACAATTAAAAAATAAATTTGGCAATGTACATGCATTAAATGAAAACAATACCGATCGTGAGGCGTGACTCTTTCTTCTATCGAACACAAAAGGAAATGTTTAGGCAGAATGGCAGCCTCAGTCGCCATCCACTTTTATTATATGCAAAAACAAATGTGGCCAAAGTGAACGGGGACTGACTCTAACATTCTTCCTGGACATCTTTTAAATGATGACAGTATTCCTTTCTGTGTGAACTATCAGTTCATTTGTTTTTCTTTTCTGGATGATCTTAAAATGATTTTGCAAAGACAAGTGATTGGTTTCTGCACTAATATTGCCAGAATATTTGACTGACATTACCAAAAACTGTTTAGCCCAAGACGTCCCACTTGTATTCAAATTAATGGGAGACATTGGAACGACAAATATGGCGGATGTACAGAAGTAAGTCCCAGTTTGCAGGTAAAAGAGTCACCTTTTAGATACGGACATCGCCTGTCAGTCAACTCAAGAACGCGCAAGCGCATTAGCTGGACCAGCCTGAAAAACTGTGCTTTTTAGCGTGATCTGAGCTAATTAAGCACAATTTATGATACCATTTTTGTCAGATTTTAACTGCTGATAAATGTCCTTTGATCGTAGTCTTGACCAACTGTTGTGGAGATTTTGGTCTTTCCCAGTTCAAGCAGATAGGAGCTGCACTTTTATGCCGCTTGCAAGGGCTTGAACACTGGGGGGGTTGCAGTGTGAAGAATTTACATTCATCATGGTATAAATATTGGGGAGGGGTGGAGGGGGGGGGGGGGGTTTACTTGCTTGTTTTTATTATTTGGGGGGTTACCTCCCCACCTTCCCTCCTGGAATCTATACCCCTGGCTGCTTGTATCCATAGAAAGGTGCACGGGAGCATTCCAATGATGACGCCAAGTGGACAGGACATGTGCATTGCATTGCACTGGGAACATATAATTAAAATGTCTGGAACACTGGGAAAAAATCAGGAAGTCAGCGGAAACTCTGTGACAAGGAATTAACTGTACAAATGTCTGCTTTATAATGTCAATTTTAAGCAAATGAATACCCTATCTCCTTTGTGTTTATAAAATAATTTGTTTCAGTGCACTAAAAAAAAAAAAAAAAAAAAAATTCTGAGTCAACATTTTCAGAAAATCAGGGGGTTGGTGTCTGTGTGGGTGCCTCATGCCCCCCGCAAGATGCCACCCTGGGCAACTGCACATGTCGCCCTTGCCTAAATCCGCTACTGTTTATATATATATATATATAAAACAAGACAAAAATACTTATAAAATAATTTTTTGAATTCAACTAATATAGTATAATATAGTATAATTCATAACTATGAATTATACTGAAATTTAATATGTATTTTTGGCGAAACCCGCTTCAACACGCCCCCAAAGTTGTTGACCGGGGGTTGGTGTCTGTGTGGGTGCCTCGTGCCGCCACCCCCCCTCCCCCCTGCAAGATGCCACCCTGGGCAACTGCACATGTCGCCCTTGCCTAAATCCGCTACTGTTTTTATATATATATATATATATATATATATATATATATATATATATATATAAAACAAGACAAAAATACTGAGAAAATAATTTTTTGAATTCAACTATGAATTATACTGAAATTTAATATGTATTTTTGGCGAAACCCGCTTCAACACGCCCCCAAAGTTGTTGACCGTGGGTTGGTGTCTGTGTGGGTGCCTCGTGCCAACTATTGTTTGGTTATAACCACACAAGTAATTAATAGATTTAAAGGTATTTGTGTTTGGCGTTTGTAAATTCATACTTGATTGAATGTACAATTGTGAGGTCAGGCTTGGGTTGATATTGCTTTTTGACAGGGAATAATACTCCTTTTCCTCTAAAAAAAGAAACAGTGGTAATATACAGTGAAAAATAAATCACCCTGTATAATTGGAGCGATACATTTTATATGGTCTTTATTTGAGTAATAAGACTGTAAGATAAAAACATCAGAAACTGCATAGATGTAAATGTCACAGAGTAAGTCAGGCTAGTACAAAGGCAATAACGTGAAGGCACTGGGGAAAAACTACAGCAATTCAACACTCTTCTTAGTGGTGTGAAAACAAGAAAATTATATCCTAGCCATGTTATTCAGCCCCAATTCTAAAAAAGTTGTGACAGTCGAGTGTTTACCACTGTGAAACATCACTATTTCTTCTAATAACACTTATTAAGCAATTAGGCACTAAAGACACAAGTTTGTTAAGTTTAAAAAGTGGAATTATCCCCCATTCATCCATTATGCAGGTCTTCAGCTGCTCAATTGTACGGGGTCTTCGTTGCTGTATTGTGTGCTTCATAATGCACCACACGTTCTCAATTGGAGACGGTCAGGACTGCAGGCAGGCCAATCTAGCACCCGCACTCTCTATTTATTCGGCCAGTATGTGGTTTGAAGTTGTCCTGCTAAAAATGCCGGGACGTCCCTGTAAAAGTCGGTGCTGGATGGCAGTATATGCTGCTCCAAAATTTGTACATATCTGTCTGCACTAATAGTGCCCTCACAGATGTGCGAGTTACCCATGCCATGGGCGCTGACACACCCCTGGCCCATACAGACATTAGCTTTTGGACCTGGTGCTGATAACAGCTTGGATGGTCTTTTTCCTCTTTGGCCTGGAGAACACGACGGCTGTGTTTTTCAAAAACTATTTGAAATGTGGACTCATCAGACCAAAAAACATGGCTCCACTGTTCTACTTTCCATCTAAGATGAGACAGAGCCCAGAGAAGTCGGCGGCGCTTCAGGACAGTGTTGATGTATGGCTTCTCCTTTACATATTAAAGTCTTAACTTGCATCTGTGGATGCAGCGTTGAATGGTGTTGACTAACAAAGGTTTACTAAAGTAATCCCAAGCCCATGTTCATGATATCCATTACAGATGAATGATGTTTTTTAAGACAGTTATGATTGAGGGATCAGAGATCACGCACATTCAGAAGTGGTTTACGCACTGAGATTTGACCAGATTCCTTGAATCTTTTAACTATATTGTGCACTGTAGAGGGTGAAATGCCCAAAATCCTTCCACTTTGTCTTTGGGGGGCATTGTCAAAGTGCTGGATTATTTGCTGAAACAACTGTTGGTAAATTGACAAGTGATGATCCCTGCTCTTGAAGGACTTGGCTGTTTTTGGAGGCTCCTTATATACTATAACATGATTGCCTCACCTGTTTAACATCTCCTGTTTCACATCGCGTTGTTATTTTAACTTGTCAAATTGTTATTAGTCTTAAATTGCCCTTTTCTGGAGCATGTTGCAATCATCTGATTTGAAATGATTGTACATAAAAAAATAAAAAAATTAAATTCACAAGGTAAAACATCATATAATGTGTAGTTGTAGTGTTTTCAATTTAGCAAAGGGTGAATATAATTTACAAATCACTCCTTTTTGTTTTTATTATCATTTTTCATACTGTCCAAATTTTTTTGGAATTGGGATTGTAAACAACTTTCAAATCTGTATCATAAAATTCTGAAGCCCAGACAGTTAGTAAACAGGAATGAATAAAAGGCAATTTCTGTACTAATACATTCCACATAACTACATATAAAGACATATTTAAGAAACATCAAATGGTATTGGTTTTTCTTTAGTTCTTGGTTGTAGAAAATGCTGATTTATTTAAACACCTTTCATTTTTCCTGTGATTATTAATAGGCTTGTTACTGCTTTAGAGTGATAAATTTGACTGATATGATTTGATTCATGTTCTGATGCTGTGTTCTGAAAAACAATTTGGTGGATATTTGTGTTAAAATGGAAGCACAGTTAAAAAAATTGTGTTTAGGAGGGCGATCTTGAGCTAAAGGAGGTTCTGCTGTAGCTAAAGCTGCTGTATCTGGTAGAGGAAGAAGGGGACAAACTGTAGTCCACACTGCCCCTACGGGATCCACTTCGAGAACCGCTCCTAGACCCTGAAGCAGATCCTGGATTGGAAAGGTTGTAGGGGCTGCTGATTCCACGTGATGAAACTGTGGCTGCAGGAAGCATGCGGACACCTGTGTTCTCCTCGCTCATGCAACCCTCCAGAGCCTCCTTGTAGGATATCCTCAGCTTGGTCTTGGGGCAGGTTAGAGTTTTGGGATGGTGGCGTGTATCTTGGAGCCTCTGAGCTCCTCTCACGTCAAGCCAGCCGAGCTGCAAGGCCTCCTCAAGTGTACGTCTGTATCCAAGCTCTGGGTCAAACAAACCACCAGTTAAATACTGGAACTCAAGAAAGCGTTGCCCAGCCTCATATGGAAGCCATTTTTCTTTGACTGCCTCGGCGGCAGACATCTTGCGCTTTGTTTTCACATCTTCAAAGCCAATATATGCCTTCTGGGCAGGTTTTAGCCTGTTAGCCATCTCGTCATCAAGTACGCCAAGACGGGTTGCTTCCTGAATGGACATACGGCGGCCATTTTCAGGATTGACGACCCCACCGGTGCATGCTTGTGCCTCGAGCAATCGTTGTGCAGTGATAGAATCAAGTATTCCTCGCTTCAGGGCATCACACACACTGATCTTCTCCAGCTTCTCAGTGTCAAAAATTGCACCAACTGGATTCTGCTCCTCTATCGTTTCTACTAATGGGGCCAGTTTTATTGACATGCTGGAAATAAGCTTGGCACTGTTAATTGAGGATGGATCTTGCTGCGTAGAAACACTTTGCTCAGTTTGTATGATTTCACTTTTGATTGTCTGGTTTGTCAGTGTCATTTGGGATGTGAATGACGATGAGGAGGCAGTGGAGCTCAGAGGTTTGTTGAGGGTCTTCGCCTTGTTAGTGATCATGTCAGCAAGCTGTGTGACTGTGATATCTCCTGAGCGATACTTGTCAAATACATCTTGGTCAATGACACCCTTATCAAGCAGTTCTTTCAAGTCATACTGAATGCCTGTTTGCATGTCCATTATGGCTGTTCTGTTAGAGCCATCAGGGGCAGTGATGACTGTTTCCTCCCATTCGCACTCTTGCTGAGACAATTCCATGAATGTCTGGTAGTCTATGAGTTTTTTCTCGTAGGCTTCTCGTACTGTCATCTCTTTATTACTTTCTGGATCAACAATCAACACCCTTCTCTTTCTTGAGGTGTTCTTTTGCTGGCTTTTTCTTTTATCGTGTAGAGGCAGCAGCACCAGTCCTGTCTTCTTATCCGTGATGCAGCGGCTCTTCAGCTGCAGGTATGTTAGATTATCCTCTGTGTTGGGGTCAAAGAAACCCTTTGTGTCATCTCCTTCATCTTTCAGAATCTGGTTCATCTCCTCACCAAAGTAGCCTTTCTGATATGCCACATCGACATCAATTCTGTGACTGTGTTTAGGGTCAATAATTCCACCACTTGCAATCTGAGCCTCCAACAGGCGAATGCCGTGACCTTTCTCAATGATTCCACGCTCAATGGCTTCAAAAAGTGAGATGATCTTGTTGGTTCCAGGGTCTTTGTACCCAGTGACTGCTCTCTCGGCAGAAAGAAGCTTGTCTTTGAATTCCACACCTACAAGCCCTTTCTTGCAGGCCTCCTCTACTGTGTAGTACTCATTGTTTATAGGATCTATCATGAAGCCTGAGGCGGCCTGGGCCTCCAGAAGCTCCAAGGTAGTGCCTGGTCGCAAAAGTCCATTCTTCATAGCCTGATAGATGGGCAAAGTGCAGTCATTGGCTTCATCATAAACCCCAGCAATGCAGTTTGATCCTCTTAGATAAGCCCGAAGCCTGTGTTCGATGTCTTGGCTGGTAATCTTGCCCTCTCTTAGACTTTCCACGTCTGAGGGTTCCAGCAATTTTGCATCCACAAGGTCTGAGATACTAACTTCAGCACGGAGTCCCTGCACAGTCATGGGTTTCTCTGGAGCTGGAAGCAGGAGCAAGCTGGTGGTGAGGTCAGCCTTGCATCGCTTTTTCAGGGTAACGTAGTTGGCACGTAGACCAGTGTCGGGATCAATGTAGCACTCTGGTCTAGTGTTTAGAGCATGGTAAAGATCATCATCGATGAGGTCACGGTCCATAGCAGTATCTTTCGAGAGATAGACGCTAAGGATGGGATCTAGGATCCCTCCTGCTGCCTCTTGTGCTTGCAGTAGACGCAGAGCTGTGTCCCGGTTGATAATTCCCTTCCTCATGGCTTGCCAAGCTGACAGGAGTTTTGCAGTTTTGGGATCCCGAAACCCAGTGCAGGCAGACTCTGCAATCAAAAGCTGCTTCCTGTCCGTTTCATCCACAAGTCCATTTTGACAAGCCTCCTCAACTGTCATTTTCACATTAGCTCGGGGGTCTATCATATACCCTGTGGCAGCTTGAGCCTCCAGCAACATGTTTGCACTCTCATCTGAGAGCAAATGTTGTTTTTTGGCCTCTATGAATGTCATTTTACCTTTAGGCCCACCTGCAAGCCCTGCAATTGCTCCTGTGCCTTTAAGATTGAGCCTGATATCGACCGCTACATCCTGTACAGTCCGCTCACCCTTTATTAACTGTTCAAATTTCACTTTATCAATCACGCCACAGTCCAGCAGCTGCTGCGCGGTGACCTTCTTGCGCACACCATCGAAGACCAGAGAGGAAGAGTCAGGTTGGTCTGTCTGGGTGTATTTGTTAGCATCATCTGGCTTCTGCTGTGAGCTTCTCAGTAACTGGATCTCAGTCCTCTCTCGTTCCAAGGTCTGCAACTGCAGCCTGTAGCGTTCTTCAGTCTCCTTTAGTAGGGACCTCAGCCTTTCCACCTCACTCTTGACAGAGTTAAACTGGCTTTCCAGAGCAGAACGCTCTGAGCTGTGCTTCCGTATTCTCTCTTCGTGAATGTCACATTTTCTCTTCCACTGGGTAAAGTCCTTGTTGATCCTGTCATTCTCTTCCTGTAGCTGTGATTTCAGTCGCAGTTCTGACTCCAGTGAGAGTTTGATACGGGCAAGATCCTCCTCCAGATTTTTCAAACGCATCACATCCTGTTCCATCATTTTCATTTTCTTGATGAGGGCATCGCGCTCTTGCTGCAGTTCAGTGCACTGAGATTGAGAAATCTGGATCACAGAGGAAGTCTGCAATGAAAGGGAAAAAGGGAGAGAATGGCATGAATAGCCATATCAATTTAAACATATTTTTATAGTATTTAAAGCTAAAGTGTATATTTATATGTTTAAATACTTTGTCATATTCCTATTTAATATGCAGAGTAACTAACTATTAACTATAGTTAGTTACTATTGCTAGTTACTCTTTTATCGAACTATTAATTACAAACTATTTGTAAGCCATTTGTAGGTCAATTTCCTCAAAAAATGTAAACACTGTGTCTGTGGCAGTTTCAAAACATTTCTATGTATAGGCATCCCAATCAGCCAGACACAGCAACATTATTTCAAACACTGGCACGAGTTAAAGACAGGACTGTATCTGTTTAGCCAACCAGTGGAAGATGGGGGAGTGTTAAGGAGACCTATTTGAAAAATAATAATTTTTTGCAGTTTTGTTTGGTGATACAAAATTATACACTTCAGCTTTAAACAGAGAGCACAACACAAATCAAATAAAGTAACTATGTATGATTTTTCAGATATGATTTGTTGCAATCGATGACGATGTAACTAATATAACTGATTTGTTTTCAAGCTAAGCACATGACTTCATGTGGATCAGATCAGAATGGCATCTGTGGACACAATCAGACAAACACATCAAGATAATTTCATCTGAATGTGGATGTGATGGATGCTGTTGATGAATATGCAAAAGCAAAAAAGCACACAGCATTGAAGCTTGGGAAGAACAAAGCACAGATGTGAGCACTTGCTTTAAGATGCAAATCTGATCATTCTGGGGTGTGGTGCAAAAATGAAAATGAAATGCAAAATTGAGGCAGATGATTAGTGGGAGATATTTTGCATGTCAGAACATTACGCTTAAGCATGCAGTGCGACAGAGAGAAGCATGCAGCTAGCTACATCTAAATCTACTTCAACGATGGAACTTGAGAACTCTAGATTCCGAGAGATCTTATTGCAGCCTAGTACCTCGCTGGCTTGCTTTTGCACATTTTCTATCTCCTGTTGCAGTTTTTCTCTCTCTCGTGAGAGCTGCCGTATAAGGCGGTCATGCTCCGCACTGGCACGCTGACTGGCGTCAAGCTGTTTTTGCAAAGCTGTGATTTGCTCTGTCATTTCCCGGTCTTCATTCTTTTTGCCATTAAGCAGCTCCTCGTGCTGTAGACGCACAGCACGTAACTCCTCCTCCAGCCAGAGGCGCTCTTTAGTAAGTGTTTCATTAAGCCTCTGCAGGCGCTCGGTCCCAGCAGTGTTTGTGTTCAGTGCAATTGTCTTCTCTTCCATGCTACGATGAAGGGCCTCATAGCGCTTATTGGCGTCTTGGACGCGACCCTGCTCTTGCATCAACTGTAGTCTCAGAGTATTCACCTCAGCTTTCAAAGCGGCCAGACTCTGAGACGACGCTTTGTGCTCCTTCAAGGTGTGGTCCAGGGTCTCCTGCAGCTGCTTGAATTCTTTATCCACCTGTTTGGCCTCAAGACTGGTCTCTTCCTGGCTCTTACGCAGTGTGGTGATGGTAGATGTGTACTCGCGCATGGCCTGGCTAGACTTTTCAAGTTGCATCTCTGTTCTTCTGCGTTTTCCAGCCTCCTCTTCTGCCACTCGTCGCTGCTTCTCCAATTCACTTTCCAGTCGCTTCAGCTCCTCTTGAAGCTCTTGAATGCGGCTTTGTAGCCGTGCTATATTCTGTTCAGACCGACTCTTCTCAAGGGCATGGGCCTCCAACTCAACACGGATGAGGCTCAATTCGCAATGGGAGGAACGAAGCTGCATCAGCTCCTCGTTTGAGGTTTCGTTCTTGGCTTTGAGGTCAGCCAAATCGCCTTCCAGTCGCCTTGTCTCCGTCTCCGAAGCTCTTTTCATACGTCGCTCCTCCTCAAGACAGCGCGTAAGATGGTTGATCTCACTGCTCTTCTCCTGCAGCATCCGATTGGAGCTTTCTTGCACCTCCTTCCATTTGTTGTCTGCTTCTCGTTTCTGGCTAAGCATCAACTGGAGCTGAGCTTCCAGCTCATGCCGCTTCTGGCCTTCCTCAGTGCCAACACTGCTGAGTCTCTTTACCTCCTCTTCCAGGTTCTTCCTCTGTGCCTCCTCCTGGATGAGGGAAAGACGAAGCCTTTTCAGTTGCTCTTTCAACTCTCTAGACTCTCCTTCCAATCTTTCGTACTCCAGATGCATGGAGGCCGAATCACTCTCCTGCTGCTGCGAAAGCCTCTCCATGCTGGTTTGTGTAATGAGGATTTGAGACTCATAGGACTGTTTCACCTCTCGTATCTCAATGCTGTGCTCCTGCCTTACCTTTGCCATCTCCGCTTGTGCCTCCTTCACTCGCCGCGCCTCCTCCTCCAACTCCCTGCGCAGACGTTCCACCTCTCGGGTCCGATCGGACACTGTCTTCTCCAACTCCATCTTGGCCCAGCTGGCCTGCTCCAGTTCCTTGAGCTTCTTGCGCATGGTCTCATTGTATTCTTCTTGCAAAAACGTATAGCGTTCTTCCACAATCTTCTTCTTCCTCTCCACATCTTCCAACTGGATTTTGAGGTGACGTATTTGCTCCATAAGCTCTTGTAGACGGTTCTCTGAGGAGTCTAGGCTCTCCTGCGTGACCATGCACTTTAAAGTTTGGCTCCTCTTGACTTCCTCCAGAGAAAGCAGGTGTTGCTGCGAGTCACTCAGCTCCTGCTGGTATTTTAACAGAGCCTCTTGCAAAGAGGCATTCGTGGCATTGTGGTCCTTGATGGTGTCTCTCAGCTGCTGAAGTTCCTCCTCGAGAAGTTCAATCCTGGTATTACGGATCTGCAGAAATCACACAAGAAACAATCAGTGTTGTAAGGTCAAGGGTAACGTGTAAGAGTGCTGTGCCAAAATGGAGGTGCCTTTTATACCTTCAGTTCTTCTATGTTCTTCAATGAGGCCACAAGAAGTTTGTAGTAATCACTTGAACGGGTAAGTAATTCTAAGTAGTGTGCATTTAAAGAAGAGACCTAGGGTACAAATACAAGTACAAATCAGTAATATTACAATAAAACAACATTGCAATAAAATTAATGTTTGTGAGTTGGTTGTGCAAGTGTGTGTTATTTGGAGTACCTCTTCTGAAATAGCAGAAGATGGTGACTGCAGGACAGCTCTCTTGATGGGGATGTTTAGTAATGTTTCTAGTCCAGCACCGTAAGATGCTAACTCCAGCTCATAATTCTAAAGAGAGACACAGTTCACACTCATTTGTTAATCAATGTCTAATCAAATAAACTGTAAAGTCAAAGTCAACATGAAACACCATTAAACAACCATTTTACATCTGTAAAGTTTTTTTCTTTGTAATAACATGCACTGATGAATTTTGCACAATAAGACCAGGAATGTGCACTTAAAGTAAATAGAGTATTTAGATTTCATGTTGACTTTAATGTTGTAATTAATATATGCCATCATTTACTGCTTTTATAAGTTACAAATTCCTATTTAATGTTGCACTACATAATCCTATAACATACAAATATAAATTGAAATAATACCTTGATAGCTTTTATGCAGGAGTCTCCATCGTTCTGTACAGTCTCCAACAGCTCTCTCTTTGCCTTTATATCAGAGTTTAATGCCTGCACACATTAGACGTTTAATTTAACAAACAAATTAATAAACTCAACAAACTGGGGTATGTAGATTTTTTAGCAATTATGTATTATTCACAAAAATGAAATTATGACAAAAATTATCAGTGAAAAAACATTTGTGTTGAAGAAAATAAAAATAAAAACAAAAACAAAAACGTGAGATTTTAAAAGCTAAAAAGCTAAATTAAAACTATAAATGGGCACAACACACACAAAAAAAATAATAATACTGAAACTTAAAAACAAAAACATAAAAACGGAATAATTTAAAAAATATTTATGCATTTATTAAAGTGACACTGAAAACAAAAACAGAGAATGAAATAAAAATAACATTTCAAAACTAAAATTACTATATATTATATATAAGTTATTATTGTTAAATAAATGAATGAATACATTTATGAAAACTAAAAGTGGAAAAATACTTTTGTTAACGAAAATAAAAATAAAAAAAAAAGAGAAAAGGAAATAAAAGCTAATAATACAGAATAAAAAAATAAAAAAATTAAAAGTATTTTTTAAAAATGCAAACAAAATAAAACAACTTTAATACTAAAGACTATTAAAACGAATTAAAACTTAACTAAAATCGAAAACAAAAATAACTAAAACTACAGATAAAAACTAGTGAAATTTTTGTGCCACTTTTCTAAGGGAATTATTTGGTGTGCACAGGTACAATGATTTAAAACTCAAACAAAAAGGGCTTTATAAATCCCAAGATTCTTTTGGGATTACTTGGCAAGGTTATTATCATTCACAAAAACGAAATAATGATGGAAATTATCAGGGAAAAAAATGATTGTACAATGATTCAACAGTTTTCATAAAACAGTTAAGTGAAAAATAAAAAAAAAAAAAAATTAACCAAAAACTACTAAAGACTTTTAACACTAAAATGAAATTGAAAACAAAATAAAAAACGGCATACCTTCTGTTGGTTGAGAAGTTGGGTGTAAACTATGATGTCACTGGTCTTCATCGTCTGCTGAGCATCAATATGCCGTTGAGTCTCTTTGATCCAACCACTGAGACTAGAACTAGAGTTCAGGTATTGCTGCAGCTGAGGCAGGTAAACATCCAGATCATCCAACCTGAGGAAGAACAAAATACATCATCAATGAAGAAAACAGAGTTTCATGTTTATTTAAAGCTAGAGCGAGTATCTCACCTGCTTTTGATCTGTGTCTGAATGCGTTTCCAGCGGTCTGACAACTGGTTCACATGTTCAGCATACTGAGAGAGGTTGATAATACACCTGTACCTGCCCTGATCCGCCTGCTTATTAAACTGATGAACGTTGCTTAACTCAGCCATCAGTGAATTCAGCACATCCTGTTTCTGCTCCAAGTCGCTGCGCATATTCTAGATGCAGAGAAAAAGAACAGGTGAGGTCAGACTGCAGACTTTGAAACAGCATAAAACTGAAATACTGTCAACACAGAAATGTTGAATAAAGCAAAGCCTACAACAAAACAAGAATCATGCAGCTCTTTACTGGTATACTGTGCATTGCATATTTTGTCTCACAGGATAATTCTGTAATGAAAGGGAACATTTGACTATTGAACAATGAAACTTCTTCAAACTATGTTTTATCTATTCTAAAACATTTATTGCATGCCCTGGTATAAAGATCTGATCGTGACTTTTTAATGCTCTGAGTGAAACTCAATTCTAGGTGGCAGATAAACTCCTGTAAAATAAAGATTACCCTGAGCACATTCTGGTATTTCCGAATCTCTTCTGGATCCAGAGAAGCCGTTTCTTTCTCAACGAGTCGAGCTTCGTAAACTTTCACCACGTCCTCAGCTCTCAGTACTGTCTTCAGCAGGGACTGCAATGAATTCAACCTTAAACGCAGAAAGAACAAGTCAAGATCAGCATTTATGTTAAACAGTGTTTCACAGGCATATGTTTGTGCATGCTGTACCTCTGCAGATGAGTCCCAGTGTAGTTCTCCAGGTTAACTAGTCCCTGATTAATGAAATCTAGTTGACCACTCAGGTATTTGGCTTTATTGGTGTCCGTTGCATCCTTCAGTTCAGCCTGTATGGAGTCTCGCAGCCTCAAAAACTCTCCTCTCAGAGACTCCACGTCTTTCTGAAAGACCTGCACACACAGTCACAGTCGCAAAGAGCAGTGGTTCACAACACATCACATGACGACCCGACACAGTACCATAATGATCATACAAAAGCAAATAAAAATGTCCATGACAGGCTGAATAGGAAAATGGAAAACTTATTTTTCTACAGTAAATGTTGAATTTTAATGGATTCGTGTTCTCAGCAGCCAATTATTCACCACACTGTGGTCGGCACAAGTCTCCCCCTGAAAGTGTTTTTAGGAAACCCCTGGTTATAAAAATTGTGATTTTTGTGCATATTTTGTTTTGGATGAATTTTGGAAAAACTTAGGGAAATTTCACCACTGTTTATTTAGCCAGTAAGTGGAAGGTCTGATTTCACATCAAGGGTTATTATAGTTTTGAATAAAAATGTTTTTATTTTAATTTTATTTTATCCCCTTTTCTCCCCAATTTGGAATGCCCAATTCCCACTACTTCCTTGTGGTGGCGTGGTTACTCGCCTCAATCCGGGTGGCAGAGGACAAGTCCCAGTTGCCTCCGCTTCTGAGACCGTCAATCTGCGCATCTTATCACATGACTCGTTGTGCACGACACCGCGGAGACTCACAGCATCTGGAGGCTCATGCTACTCTCCACAATCCATGCACAACTTACCACAAGCCCCACCGTGAGCGAGAACCACTAATCGTGACCACGAGGAGGTTACCCCATGTGACTCTACCCTCCCTAGCAACCGGGCCAATTTGGTTGCTTAGGAGACCTGTCTGGAGTCACTCAGCACACCCTGGATTCGAACTCACGACTCCAGAGGTAATGTTTATAATTTTTTATTTAGTTTGTATTTCTATTTATTTATTTTTTTAAAAACTAAAACTAATTAGATTAAATATTTTTTATTTTATTTTAGTTAGTTTGGGAGTTAAACCAAAGCACTTTAGTTTAGTTAAAAAAAAAAAAAATTCCAACCATGTTAGTTTTTATTTTTATTTCAGTACACAAAACTGTTTTCAATTAGTTTTCATTAACAAAAATAACACTGTTCACAACACAATTCAACACAAACTTATATGAAGAATGATTTATTATTGTAGTAAGGGTAGATTTGTTAAAAGTTAAAAAATGTGACTATTTAGAATTAATGAGGATTGTTGATATTGATGATATATTTGATATTATAATCAAACTAATTAAAAATAACCATCCCTATATAATGTAGTATATTTAAAGGAATATTCCGGGTTCAGTACAAGTTCATCTTAATCAAAAGCATTTGTGGCATAATGTTAATTACCACAAAAATTAATTTCAACTCATCCCTCCTTTTCTTTAAATGTGTGTTCCAGTGAGACACTTACAATGGAAGTCAATGGGGCCAATAATCTGTAAACATTAAAATACTCACTGTTTCAAAAGACACAAGACATAAACAACATGTGTGTTAACACGATTTTAGTGTGATACACTTACTAACTGCATCTGTGTAAAGTTATAGACAATTTTACAACTTCGTTGCCATGACGATGTAACGCCGCAAACGCTAAAACCATAAAATGACTGTAAAAATGACAATTTAAATAACTTTACAGCTCAGATAATACATGAGTTTTAACAGAATAATTAATGTAAGTGCTTTTATAAAATTATAAGCTTCACATTTCTGCCTTTAAACCCTCTAAAAATTGGCCCCATTGACTTCCATTGTAAGTGTCTCACTGGAACACAGATTTGTGCTTTTTTTTAAGAAAAGGAGGGACGAGTCGAAATTCATTTTTGTGGTAATCAATATTATGCCACAAATGCTGTCGGTTTGTGACTAACCAGAACTCATGCATGTCAGTGTGTATGACTAGCATTTTAGTGTTCATTTTTGTCACGTTATGGCCACTTATGTGTTTGTGGCAAATACCTGTGTGTTGATGATGTGGCGAGAACACTCCTCAGGCGTGTTCTCTCCTATGGAGATGTATAGGAATGAAACGAGGGATGATTCGGCCCCGTCCAGCTTTAATCTCAGAACATAGATCTCATTCAACAGTTTCACACTCACTGCGGCAGAATACTCTGATCCCTCTCCTCTCACAGCTACAACACACACAAAATATTAATGAGCATGACTGTGATCAGCATCTCTAAAGACATAGTGTATGTGTGCAGAGCCGTTTCTAGGCATAGGCGAACTAAGGCGGTCGCCAAGGGCACCACCAGCTTGGGGGGCGGCAAATCAAAAGCCAGTCCTCCCCAACCCCGTTCTAATACACCACTGCATCCGCCACCATTTGTCCGACAATTGCAATTTCACCTATGGTGCCAAAATGGACAGAAACGGCCCTGTATGTGTGTATGTGTACATCAGTGCTGGGGAGAAACTGCATGTGGTGATACTACTAACTTACTAACCACTAACTTAAGTTGTTTTTTACATTTTGACCTGCGAGTTGAACCAAAATGATGCCGTTCGACTTAGAAAGGTGATGATAGCAATATAAACACACGTGGGAATTACTATTACTATTATTGAATCGTTTTACATTTGATTACTTCATTTGCATCTCTTGTTCTGTTGTTTTTATTTGTTGCATTGCTGTTAATTTGTGTCTTTGTGAATTTTTTTAATTATAATTCCAAATTATAATTTTTTTATAATCATTATTATATTTAAATTATACTGTATACATTCATGTCAGTATTATTTGCACTGAAATAATATTATTAATATGAATTAATTAATTAATTTATTATATTAAATATGATATTATTTTATTTTAAAAATTCTAATATTATATTATATTTAATATTAGCATTTTTTCACATTACAGTTCAGATCATTTGGGTAGAAAATGTGCTTAATTGAAATTAGGGTCAAAACAATCATAATGATCCTAAAAAAAACAGGCTTCATTGTTTTTATTTCTTTAGATTTTGGAGTGAAATATGACCCTGTTACTTTGTTTCTAATCACTTTTTCAAGAGTAGTTGACTGCAGTTGAACTGCTATAAATTTTAAAAAGTGAATGGCTTGATAAGCTACAAAGTATCTTCCCCAAACCGAGTGCTCATATAGATGGTCGAGGCATGTCTGTATTGTGATATATATGTGTATCTGTACGCAAGGTATGCAATGCAGAGGGGCACCATGAAAAGGGGGGTCTCGGAGGCTCACTAAAGGTGGTGCAATCGGCCTCCTCGACCCCTCCAACATCACCCCCCCCAAACGCTTATAATGGATGACACTCCCCCCTCGCCTACCCCCTCCCCCCTCCCCCCAACGCTTATAATGGATGACACTCCCCCCCTCGCCTCCCCCTCCCCCCAACGCTTATAATGGATGACACTCCCCCCTTGCCTACCCCCTCCCCCCAACGCTTATAATGGATGACACTCCCCCCATCGCCTACCCCCTCCCCCCAACGCTTATAATGGATGACACTCCCCCATCGCCTACCCCCTCCCCCTCCCCCCAACGCTTATAATGGATGACACTCCCCCCTCGCCTACCCCCTCCCCCCAACGCTTATAATGGATGACACTCCCCCATCGCCTACCCCCTCCCCCCTCCCCCCAACGCTTATAATGGATGACACTCCCCCTCGCCTACCCCCTCCCCCCAACGCTTATAATGGATGACACTCCCCATCGCCTACCCCCTCCCCCCTCCCCCCAACGCTTATAATGGATGACACTCCCCCCATCGCCTACCCCCTCCCCCCTCCGCCCAACGCTTATAATGGATGACACTCCCCTCCCCTCTAAATTTTTTTCGTTTTGTATACCCGCTCGGAAATGTGTAGTTGTGCCCCTGTCTGTACGTGTTGATATATATACTGACTGTATGTGGGCAGCTGAACGGCCAGTTTGCCGTAGTGTTGCTGTGCACTGCTGAATTGACTCTCTAAATTCTTCTGATCTTCTGCCCCGAACAGCTCTGAACCCTGAGCGTGCTTCTTAAACTCCTGAAAGTGCATCTCCAAACTTTTGATGATCCTCATCGACTCGTCTGGACCCATTTTGGCCAGCTACACAAACACACATTAAGATAAATTAATATGCATCTTAGCACAATGCAACCAAAATGCATTTATTTTTGCAAGCTGCTTTGAATAAAAGTATTCGCTAACTGAATAAATGTTAATTGTATGTGGTAAAAATGCAAAACTAATAACTACAACAGACTGAGCTAGTTACCACGTTGATGGTGAGGGAATTGATGCGGTTGATGTCCAGCAGACAGTACTGCCATGAGATCATACTCTTAATGTTGATGTACAGCTGATTCCACACTGAGAGAATGGCTTCATAATACTGGGAATTCCTGCCAGCACACACAAACACGAACATTTCAACACAACACACGTCCAAAAGTCTAAAAAAAAACACACTGAAAGTTTGGCACAGTCCAAATGAAATTTTTCAGTTTGACTTTTTTTTACGCTGATAATATAATACAGTATTTATGGGTGTTTCTTCCATTTCGTGCACCACTTTTATCACTGTGGACTTCTAGAGAGTAGTCTTGTTAAACACTATTCACACTCTCACTAGTTTATTTAATTTGTCGACTAACAATGTCCAACAGCGTGTGTTCATGCATCACAGGAGATTTATGGCATTCAAGTCATGAAAATTCATTTCCATCTCAAATTCTGTAATGTGTTTAATAGTTCATTTGTGTCACACTAAAGCAAAATTTCATAGCTAACATTTGATGTATCCTAAATACACACAAATACACATTTTGCATCTGCGGGTCAATTTTAAGCTTATAAATACTGATGGTTTTCATCTAAAACTATATTGTAAGTCATTAACAGCTTCTTAGTTGTTCATACATGTAAAAAGATTGATATTTTTGGCATGTTACCTTACAAATATAAGTTACTAATAAACATGCCATTTTTTATTTTTTTTTAAATAATAACATTTAGAAATTCTTTAACATTTCAAAATATACATCAAAACAAGTGTGAAGACATTTTTTTTATCAACTTTTCTGTGATATAAATTACAGTTACAGTCAGAAGTTCACATTCACCTTAGTCAAATACATTTAAACTCAGTTTTTCACAATTCCTGACATTTACTCATAAAAAACATTCCCTGTCTTAGGTCAGTTAGGATCACTACTTTATTTTAAGAATGTGAAATGTCAGAATAATAGTGGAGAAAATTATTTATTTCACCTTTTATTTCTTTCATCACATTCCCAGTGGGTCAGAAGTTTACATACACTTTGTTAGTATTTGGTAGCATTGCCTTTAAATTGTTTAACTTGGGTCAAATGTTTTGGGTAGCCTTCCACAAGCTTCTCACAATAAGTTGCTGGAATTTTGGCCCATTCCTCCAGACAGAACTGGTGTAACTGAGACAGGTTTGTAGGCCGCTTTTTCAGTTCTGCCCAAAAAAAGATTTGTGATGGCCACTCCAATACCTTGACTTTGTTGTCCTTAAGCCATTTTGCCACAACTTTGGAGGTATGCTTGGGGGGTCATTGTCCATTTGGAAGACCCATTTGTGACTGAGCTTTAACTTCATGGTTAATGTCTTGAGATGTTGCTTCAATATATCCACATAATTTTCCTTCCTCATGATGCCATCTATTTTGTGAAGTGCACCAGTCCCTCCTGCAGTAAAGCACCCCCACAACATGATGCTGCCACCCCCATGCTTCACAGTTGGGATGGTGTTCTTTGGCGTGCAAGCCTCACCCTTTTTCCTCCAAACATAACAATGGTCATTATGGCCATTTTGTTTCATCAGACCAGAGGACATTTCTCCAAAAAGTAAGATCTTTGTCCCCATGTGCACTTACAAACTGTAGTCTGGCTTTTTTATGGTGGTTTTGGAGCAGCGGCTTCTTCCTTGCTGAGCAGCCTTTCAAGTTATGTCGATATAGGACTCGTTTTACTGTGGATATAGATACTTGTCTACCTGTTTCCTCCAGCATCTTCACAAGGTCCTTTGCTGTTGTTCTGGGATTGATTTGCACTTTACGCACCAAACTACGTTCATCTCTAGGAGACAGAATGCGTCTTCTTCCTGAGCGGTATGATGGCTGTGTGGTCCCATGGTGTTTATACTTGCGTACTATTGTTTGTACAGATGAACGTGGTACCTTCAGGCGTTTGGAAATTGCTCCCAAGGATGAACCAGACTTGTGGAGGTCCACAGTTTTTTTTCTGAGGTCTTGGCTGATTTCATTTTTTTTCCCATGATGTCAAGCAAAGAGGCACTGAGTTTGAAGGTAGGCCTTAAAATACATCCACAGGTACACCTCCAATTCAGTACACCTCCTATCAGAAGCTAATTGGCTAATTGCCTAAAGGCTTGACATAATTTTCTGGAATTTTCCAAGTTGCTTAAAGGCACAGTTAACTTAGTGTATGTAAACTTCTGACCCACTGGAATTGTGATATAGTCGATTAAAAATGAAACAATCTGTCTGTAAACAATTGTTGGAAAAAATTACTTGTGTCATGCACAAAGTAGATGTCCTAAACGACTTGCCAAAACTATGGTTTGCTAATATTAAATCTGTGGAGTGGTTAAAAAATGAGTTTTAATGACTTCAACATAAGTGTATGTAAACTTCTGACTTCAACTGTAGATTTATATTAACATCAAATGTGACAATTAATAGTAATTTGAATGTTAAAGTTAAAACTTATTGAGCCAATGTATTATTTTTCAACTAAACAACATAAAAAAACTGTATAACTCAAGCATGCAACATTAATACGTCTTTACTATGTTTTAAACAAAATCTATTCTATTTAATCTCATGAACTGCCGAATGTTATGAAGCTGGTTTATCATCAGATGGCTGCAGAGTAAAATGTGGACAATTTCCTCTTTCAAGCCCTATTTAGACTAATGTGTGCATGAACTTTTGCTCTCGCCACACCCTCTTTAGACAGCAGTACCTTTGATTTAGTTCATTAGTTATGTGTTACATCTGTCATGTCTGTTTTGTACAGGAATTTGTGTGTGTGTGTGTGTGTTTGTAAACAAGATGCAGTCCCAGTGTGTGTGTGAGAGAGTATGGGAAAGATGCTATATGTAAGTGAAGTGTTTATAAGAAACAATCTAATTCATAAATGTACAAACAAATCTAAATAATGTTATGTGTAAAGCCACTGTTGATGCCCAGGTCAAAATCGACCCGTGAACACAAAAGTAGTAATGGTTATATCTCTTAAACAAGTTTATTAAAAAATCTGAAAAAACAAAACAAATTATTATGTGTATTTTGATAGTCTTGACAAAGTCACAAAGTTTGGTTTCCGTATTAAAAACTATGTGGTGTTTAAAAATTATTATCTACCTCTCCCGGGTCAAAAATGACCCGAACGCAATAGGAGGGTTAAATAATATTTTCTCCTCAATTTGGAACGCCCAATTCCCAATGCGCTCCAAGCCCTCGTGGTGGCGTAGTGACTCGCCTCAATCCGGGTGGTGGAGGAGGAATCTCAGTTGCCTCCGTGTCTGAGACCGTCAATCCGTGCATCTTATCACGTGACTTGTTGGGCGCGTTACCGCGGGGACGTAGTGTGTGTGGAGGCTTCACGCTATTCTCCGCAGCATCCACGCACAACTCACCACGCACCCCACCGAGAGCGAGAACCACATTATAGCGACCACGAGGAGGTTACCCCATGTGACTCTACCCTCCCTAGCAACCGGGCCAATTTGGTTGCTTAGGAGACCTGGCTGGAGTCACCCTGGATTTGATCTCGTGACTCCAGGGGTGGTAGACAGTCGTAATTTTTGATCAGTTGATAGAAATAATTTTCACAGTTTGTTTAGATGATCGTTGTTTTAAACATGTAATAATTATTTTTATTTTTATAATGGAATTTGATAGTTTAATATTAAGCGTCTGGGTCTGGGACAAGGTTTAAACAGCCAAATCTGTTTATAAAAGACATGAAAATGAAATATGAATGCCAGATAAAAAGTTTCCAATTCAGTTTTAATGACAGAAAAAAAAAGTTTTAATAAAAATCAACCCCTAGAATCATATGGAAAAAAATATATATACATAAAAAATTACTTTTGTGCCAGGCTGATGGCGAGTGGATTTGGTGGCGGCAACAGCAGACAGACTGAAGGCACCTGCATGTCCATTCCTCCAGGTCCCGTCACCTGCCATGTGGTCCGTTCAGTGTTGTCCTTCAGAATCCCTTCATCTCCCTTACGGATCACCCTCTACACACAGACAACACACAAGATACACAGTGACGAAACAGATCTTGATTTTCATATCCTGAGATTTTCTGACTTTTGTTGGGAATGTTAGGAGGGAGCAGGATTTAATTCCAGGATGTTTTTCACAGACATTAATCCTCATTCGTGAAACACAAGCATCACTTCTGCATAAATCGTTGAGAAAACCATAAAACCATTCATAGATTTCAGTATGTTTAATAGTTTAATAGTTTTACAAATAATTTCCACTTATATGAACTATGAGCTGAAACTTTATCATAAGAATTATGCAATACGATCCTCACTAATGCCCTGCAAAAAAAAGAGAACTATTTGTCAATGGGGTATGAAAAATACACTAGCTTTCACTTTAAAATTGGAAAATTTATTTGTATTTTTTTAAGCATTAACGTCGATAAATTGTGTTGCATTTCCCTGAAAATAAGAATATATTTCTAATTTAATTTTGGTTTATTTTTTTTTATTTTTTTTATTATTATTATTAATGTTAAGACATTTTTACAGGAAAACAAGACAAAAATATTCTTTTTATTATTATAATGAAATTTTTAATTTTTTTTACTGTGCGTGATTCAAATCAAGAAAACACCTGTCACGCTTTCAAATTACTTTCACCTCAGTGGAAAATGAACCATCGCAAGTTCATGTAGGCATGTATGTGTGTTTTAAAAGTATGTATGTTTGCTGATATGTCACCTCGTCTTGTCTGAAGTCACACAGCGCGCGCACAAGCACATGTGATTGGCTGGTGATTTTCTCCTCGGGGTTTCTCAGCTTCAGTCTGATAATGTTTTTGGATTTTATCACCAGCTGTTGGACCATCTCCCTCTGCTCTGTCAAACGCTCACGCTCTCTCTGTTAAGCACACACACATCACAGGTTAAAAACACCTGCATCCATCTCTCTGTTAACACTCATACTTGGGAATCTTGGTAAATAAAGGTTTGAATATGTGTTACCTCCAGACCCTGTAAAAGTTCTAGTAAGCTGTGCAGCGGTGTCGACTTATCGCAGGAAAAGTTCTTGCGGATGTTGTCGTGCTCATTCTTGAGTTTGCTGTTCATGTCAGTCGTCTCCTTGAAGAACTACAGAAAAAAATGCATGGTTAACATTAACATTTCCAACTTGTATAAATGTAAACAAGAATAACCACGAATGCAGTCGTATGTCTCGCGATGGGCAACAACAAATATGTGATCATGAAAGCACAACAACTGCGTAAATTTAATTTTGTGTGTTCATGAACAGCTCGACGGAGCCCAACTGATGGAATGGAATGTCTTGAGACTCGTTTTTAAAAGTTGAACTATTTTAAACTTGGCACAGTATTTTAAAAAATCATGATAGAATTAACTTTACGTAAAAAAAAATTTAAAAAAAAAGAGAAAAAAGAGAACACAAATGGAACCGTTCCATCGCAAATAGTGCAAACAGAACTAAAAAAATAAATAAAAATAAAATAAACTCACTTAGCTAACTCAGTCCCTAAAATAAAACACAGATGTAACTCGTTCCATCACAAAAAGTAACAATAAATAAAACAATATATATATATATATATATATATATATATATATATAAAACTCACTCAATTCCAAAAAACGCAGACGGAACTCGCAGAATGCAACAAAAAAAGTGCGCACAGAACTCAATCGATTACAAAAACAAAACAAAAAAACAAACTAATCAATGGTGTAACTTGGATCTTGTGGGCCCCAGTGCAAAGAAACTGTCTGGCCCCCTCCTTGGGGGGCCTTGGTCATTTTTCATCACCCCTCGGGTCCGCGGCCATTTTTATGGTTTCTTCTGGTCAACCGTTGCAGGGCCCCTCTCACCCCGGGGCCTAGGGCAGCTGCCCACCCTGCCCACCCTCTAGTTATACCCCTGAAACTCATGCAGATATACAAGAAGCGTAGACAGGACTAAAGTAATTGTAAAAAAAAAAAAAAAAAATCACTAAATTAAAAAAAAAGAAAACGCAACTGTAACTCACTCAATCACAAAAAGGTAATACAAAACTCGCATCATTAAAAAGAAGTGTAGACAAAACGTAATAAATTCTAAAAAATGTACAGAACTACCTTTAAAAAAGTGCATGCAGAACTCGCATTATAGCAACAAAAAAAAGAAAAAAAAAATCCAAAACACGTAGAAAAAAAAAAGCCTGCACATAACTCACTCAATAATAAAAAATAAAAAATGCAACTCTTTCTATCACAAAAAGTGCAGACAGAACTAATTTTTTTTAATTAAATAAAAAAATACAGCAAATAATCCTCGATAGAACTTATGCACAGAACTCGCTTCAAAATAACACAAAAAGTGCAGACAGAACTCACATAACTGCAAAAAAACAACAACAAAACACAACAAGGCGTTGACAGAACTCACTCAGTTCCAAAACACACTGAGGGAACTCACGAGGGAAACAGACGGAGCATCTTTATTTTTATTTTTGTCATTTGTATTACAGTACATATGGTTCCAAAGCAGCTTTACAAAGACCCACACTGAGTAAGCCAAAAGCGATAATAGCAAGGAAAAGTACCAAGCGTTACAATATTTTGATGAAAAAAAATAAAGCACGGCAGAAAATGTACAACCCGTTTTGTCAAACTAATTAAACTTACACCAATGCAAACAAGATAGAACTTGCTCCATCATAAAATAAAGAAAGTGAAAATAGAACTTGATCCAGCACAAAAAACATTGCACCATTGCAAAAACTTGACTAATTTATCCATAAACTGTTTGAGAGGTAAAGTGACCAAATGCACAACCCTCGTGTCTATAAGTGTGTGAATGTGTATCTGTGTGTGTGTGTGTGTGTGTGTGTTACCTGGCTGTATCGTGCATTTTCCTTCAGATGGACGTTAATGCATTTGGTGATCTGTAGAAGCCAGCTCCACTGCGTCTGTAGCGTCTCCATATACGCCTTTGAAAAAACACACATCAGCTCTCAGAGTCAGTAACACAACAGAACGGGTAAACGCAACACAAGTGGATCAGAAACACATTTACCTGGATCTTATCAGACGCAGGGTGTTTGTTCTTCAGCAGAGTGTCCACCTTCACTTTAAGAACATTCAGATCAATTTCCTTCAGCTCCAGTTCACTCATCAGTTTCTAAATGACAAATATAAACACTCAGTTCAGTTTTAGTGTATCTTTATTTGTGCTGGATTCACTGCAATGGAATCGACCAATTAGAGGTCGACCGATTGTGAGTTTTGCGATAGCGATAAATAAGGTGGTGGGAAAGGCTGATTTAAACTAGACTTTAAACAATAAACAAGCCCAAAACATACCAGGGACTCTTATTTTGAAATGACAGAGATTTGGCCATGTTACGTTGCTTTATATTAAGTATTAACCAAATTCAATAGTTATATCCTATATATTTCACCAGATGTGGTTTAATGAGAAATAAGGTTTCTTATCATTCACAAGATAAGGTGTATGTGCTGACGGTGCATATTTCAGTATAGTCGCATTTTTCTTTGCATGCCTTCACTTCAGACTTCACACCTGATTATTTAATCAAAATAACTTCTTCTGCTTCTTTATTCGGCTGCTCCTGTTAGGGGTTGCCACAGCAGACCACCCGTGCTCTGTATTTTTGACTTGGCACAGGTTTTATGCCAGATGCCCTTCCTGACCCCCAGTGGCTGAGGGATTCTCACTCACACCTACAGGGCAATTTCAGAGCCTCCAATTCACTTAACCAGCATGATTTTGGACTTGGAAACTGAAGCACCTGGAGGAAACCCATGCAAACATGGGGAGAACATGCAAACTCCACACAGAAAGGTCAAGTTGAGCCGGGACTCAATCCCAGGACCTTCTTGCTGTAAGGCGACAGTGCTAACCATTGAGCCACTGTAACATAATACATGTTAGAACATTTCGCGGGCAACGCAGAGGAATAAAAAAAAAAATTATACTGCGCAGGATTCAGTAAGTACTTAGCTTGTATTTCATTCTGAGACACTGTTTACACGAAGCAAACTCAGAAGTTCATGCACCTCAAAAAAACTTTTTTACTGAAGAATTCATAGAAGCACTTTAACTAAAAAACAAGCTTCACCTTTCTGCTTTTAAACCCTCTGGAACACTTGCAGCATAGACTTTAATTGGAAGTGCATCACTGTAAAAACGTTTCCTGTTCGTTTATAGTCAAAATGATTTTCTGTGGTTAACGTTGACATGCATTGGACACGGCACATAGACATCAGGTTAAAAATAACCTGAAATATTTACTTCAACTGTGAGGCAGTTTGTATGAGTCTGAGTTTGGTCTTACGGAAAAGCTCTCCTCTTTTTTCGGGATGTAGACATCTATGTTTTTATCGCCCCAGTCGAACATCAGCTCCTCTTCCTCTCTGTCGTTCACCCACATGATCTGATTGGATATCTCCTCTATGATGTTCCTCAGTTCCTGCAGCTGATTGCCTCTCTGGTACGACATTTTCTGAAGAGAAGCAAATCACGAAGCCTTCAGCTTCAGAGCTTGTTTTTACTCACACACTGCGATATGCAGCTTCCATAGTTTTAAAGCATTGCAAAAGTACTGTTTAGCTGGATATTTTTTTACGTTTGGATTACGTTCATTTGAACTGTTCTTACCTGCAGATTGTCCCATTCTTGTTCCAGTTTGTTCAGATGGGATTTGTTTATGTCTGCGTTTTGATCTTTGGGTCGCATCTAGAGTAAGAAGATGAATTCATATATGAGCACGGGGGAGATGGGAGTACAACCTCCCCCCAGTTATTTATACCATGATCAATGGAAACATGTAAGTGCTTCACGCTGCAAACCCGCCCAATCAACGCCCTTGTCTGAGTGCATTTGAAAGCACTGAAATTTTGTATGATTACTGATGCGATTCACTCACCAGTTCTGCTCGAGCTCTATCAACCTCCACACTCCCCTGGAGAGAGCCTTGAAAGGTGATGTGATTGGCTATCTGCTGCTCAATGGCCGACATGTCTTCTCCCCATGACGACATCTCAATCAATCGCTGCACACACACACATTTGACAGAGCATTGTTAAAAAAAATACAGTGTAGACATTCATGATCGTTATGTCGGTCTGTTACTGCATGATAATAAAGTGCAAAAAAGCAAAATAAGAAAAAGTGCTAAAAACATATATGTTGCATCATTTCTCCAAGTCCCAATTACACCTGCATTATCTAAGCGCAGAGCTGAATTCTCAGTTACTTTTGTAAATGTGGTACATTTTTTCACATTTTCTGATCGCACGGTTATTTCCTTTTAAAACCACACGTAATCGGCAAACTCTTGTTTTAGCATATCAGCTGATTGACAGATGAGTAGATGCTGCTTTGCTGCTGTACAAACACATTTGAACAGATAAGTCATTTCTCCCCAATTTGTTATGCCCAATTCCCAATGCGCTCTAAGTCCTCGTGGTGGCGTAGTGACTTGGCTCAATCCGGGTGGCGGAGGACGAATCTCAGTTGCCTCCGCGTCTGAGACCGTCAGTCCGCGCATGTTATCACGTGGCTTGTTGAGCGCGTTACCGCGGAGACATAGCATGTGTGGAGGCTTCACGCTATTCTCCGCGGCATCCACGCACAACTCACCCCACCGAGAGCGAGAACCACATTATAACGACCACGAGGAGGTTACCCCATGTGACTCTACCCTCCCTAGCAACCGGGCCAATTTGGTTGCTTAGGAGACCTGGCTGGAGTCACTCAGCATGCCCTGGATTCAAACTCGCAACTCCAGGGGTGGTAGTCAGCGTCTTTATTCGCTGAGCTACCCAGGCCCCCTCCAGAATACTTTCTTAAAGTAATCCGCCCAACTTTGGTAAAGCAACATGCACGACAGCAGTTTCATACGTGACATCGACAGTCATAGATATAGGTAACAGGCTACTAAATATACAGAAATGTTAATCTAACCCTAACATTTACAATAAATTAGTAGTTCACCCAAATATGAAAACTAAAAAAAACTAAAAACTCTCAAATCTCATTCGCGCCTATGCATAGTGAAACTTGTCCTGCAACAACTGAACTGGTGACATGATACACAATAGTCTTCGGCAACTCATTTGCATTTGCGTGTATATTCAAATATGCCATGTGAAGACACTTTGTGTCAAGTTTGACATAGTTGAACCCAAACCCATGCCAAGTATGAATATGCCTATGCACGTAAGTCAAACGGGTTTGAAGTAACATGAGGCTGAAAAAACATAACAGAATTTTATTTTGGCTGAACTATCCTTTTAAAACCCCCACTGAAGGTTGTTTGGTGGTGCACAGGAAACTGTCGCTAGAGTGAGACAGACAAGGGTGAAATATCTCACACCGTTTGGGTTCTCATATCTTCTCTCAGTTCTTCTCTGTTGTTCATTAACTCTGTGACCTCACTGACAGGAGGTGTGTGTGTGTGTGTGAGTGAGTGAGTTTGTGTGTGTGTGTGTGTGTGTGTGTGACCTCTGACCTCTCTGCTGTGAGCATAATGTTATTGACCTCTGTGAGAGTTTGAGGAATTCTGGGGTTTTGCGACTTTTGTGTTTGTGAAAACAGAGCGAGACAGAGAGCAGAACATCTCAGTAATGGACGGTCTGTAGTTTGAGTTGGGCAAACAGTGTTTCAGGGGCGTGTTGAATCTGATTTACTGTCAGCTGAGGTTTTACTGTGAAGGACTTAAAGTGATTTTGGCAGGACGCCACAGTCTAATCTCTGTTGTATGCTTGCCGGGATTCCTTTCGTTTGGTCTTTGGTCACCGTTTTTCTTTCGTTTTCTCTCAGCCTGTTCATCCCAAATAACAAACTGAGTTTTTATCCTAACAAACAAGATATTTCGTGGGTTTTTGTTGTGCTGGGTAGCCATGCCCACAGTGAAATTTTATAGATTCAAAATGCCACAAAACTAAAAGGTTAGTGCATCCAAAATGCGAATTTTGGCATAAGTGTCAAAAAGTAACTTTATACATTAAGGGGCAATATTTGCCCACTGGGTTTGATTTTAGGGGCATTGTTTTTCAAACCATTATAAAATCACTTACTTGCCATGGCAACATACCTCTGCAAACCATAATACGACTGTAAAAATGACGATTTAAACAACTTTACAGCTCAAATAATACATGAGTTTTGACTCAAAATATTGGCCCCATTGACTTCCATTGTAAGTGCCTCAATGGAACACAGATTTTTGCTTATTTAAAGAAAAGGTGGGACGAGTCGAAATTAATATTTGTGGTAATCAACATTATGACACAAATGCTGCTTGTTTTGAACCTGGAATATCCCTTCAGATTGTCGGCAGACAATTTGTCAGACTCATTCTGAATAGCGCCATCGGAATTCAACCTGGTCCCATAGAATGAGCGTTACTCTATATACATTTTTGCAAACTGACTTTTACGTGCCACTTTCTACATTTCGTTGCAGTTTCCTGGTGTAATGAACACTAGAGGCGCTACAACAACTGCGCATTTTATTCACTTTCACACAAATCACAAGGACAGTTGCTGATTATGACTTTATAAAAACTTATTTTTCACTCTATTACCCACTCCCCACTATGTTATGATATCAAAACGTTTTTACTTTAATGCATGATTATATTACAGGCACACCTACACATACACACTTATTCCTATATTATTAGCTTGCGCAGTAGCTTACCTGATATAGCGTTGGACTTTGGACTCGACAACCACACTTCGAGTCCAGCCAAAGACGCATGAAAGTGAAAGTTTACTTATTAAAACCTCCATCTAAAAATTCACCTTAAAAACCAACCTCATGTCGCTTGGTTTTGGCGCCCCCCGCTGGACATTTCACTTTAAAACTGCAGCCAAACGTGTAATGAAGCACATAATTTCAGTTTTGCCAAAATGTTGCAATGCTTACGTAAATTTCATGAGATCAGGCTGTCGGAATCCATTGTTCCCGTTAAAAAGCTTGTTCAGAATGAACAATCGCACCGAAAAAAACTGACTTGGTGTGAACAGGCCTTAATGCCGCCATATTTAAATTGAGAGCTGCAGCAGTGAAGATTTTCAGTGAATAACAACTTAACTATCTGCCTTTTTCTCACGCAAAGCTGTCACATGGCTTCAGAAGATTTGGAATATAGCAACTGGAGCTCAACAAAATAAGTCCTAATGTTCTCTCTAAACTGTGTGCGTGCACAGCCGCGCACTTCTAAAGGTGGAAATACAGGTTATTAAGTCTTTAAACAACACATACTCGTACTGCATTTACCATGACTGGGTGAAACATTCCCCTAAACCTCAAATATGCTCCAGGAACTTGCCACGTCGTGCCTCAGTTAGGCTATACGACACGTTCATAAGCTCGCCGATGTTGCTGGTGAAATGCTGTGTACCTTCTGATGTGCGATCCAGCCCATGGCCTCAGTGAAGTATCTGTTGGGTTCCTCTCGGCTCACGCTGCGTCTGATGGATCTGCTGGTCCATTTCTGTTGAGGAGGGCTGTTTAGAGCAATGCTGAGATCTCTGATCTGATCAGTAAATATATTCACACTGCAAACACACAGAGAGAGCAAGAGAATATCATGTTATGGTGGAAGTATGCCTAGACGCGCACACTGAAGATACAGACACAATCTACTAGTGTCAGAAATTGACCTTTTTATTAAGGGGCAACATTCGCAAACTTGAATGCATTGTAAGGAACTTTTTTTCTTTTCTTTTTTTTTTACCTTACCTTTATACTAAATAAATGTTACATATGAAATTAAACACAAAAGTAGCTGTAGATGATGCACAGGATATCATAACACAATTATGGGTCATTAACAAATAAGGTTGTCCGAGGTGATAAAAAGTAGAAATACGGTTTTAAACACATGTATCAAGTTTGTAGAAATGTAATATTTCTGTCCATGCTTGTTTCATAAATTTTTGAAAACTATTTCTAGCAATTATTTATGAGAAAATACACATATTACAGGGTATAAGGCATTATGCATGCAGTATAATGTGTTAAGAACACCCTTATAATGCATTATAAATAGAGGTTTCATCGTGTGTTATAATGCATTGAAATCTTAAAAGATATAACCACAAATAGGTAAGTACTATATGATATTATAACTGTTGTTACAATTATTTATGAGACATACAACATATTATAAGGTATGTTATAAGGCATTATGCATGCAGTATAATGTGTTAAGAACACCTTTATTATGCATTATAAATAGAGGTTTCATCGTGTGTTTTAATACATCGTAATCTTAAAAGTTATAACCACAAATAGGAAAGTACTATATGATATTATAACTGTTGTTACAATTATTTATGAGACATACAACATATTATAAGGTATGTTATAAGGCATTATGCATGCAGTATAATGTGTTAAGAACACCCTTATAATGCATTATAAATAGAGGTTTCATCGTGTGTTATAATGCATTGAAATCTTAAAAGTTATAACCACAAATAGGTAAGTACTATATGATATTATAACTGTTGTTACAATTATTTATGAGACAATACAACATATTATAAGGTATGTTATAAGGCATTATGCATGCATTATAATGCATTAATATCACCCTTATAATGCATTATAAATACAGGCTTCTCCATTAGACATGAACAAAACTGACCTTTTCATAAAAAGGTGTTGTTATTTTGTTTTGGACAGTGTCTGGACTCTGGACAGTTACACCACTTAGACACTTTTGACTTTAAGCTGCATCAAAAAAATTATAAAATCACTTTGAACTCAGAAATTTTAAAAATGTTCATCATAGTAATGGTGTCTTCGAGTTTTGTGTATATTGCATTTACAAAAAATGACATTATTTAATGTATTTTTTAATAACTTCATAGATCAGGACAAATAAATACCTGTCATGTCATTGACCCTTAAACAGTTTGATGTAAGAGAGAGAGAAAATAAGTAGTAATTCTATGGGATTTTTGGGATATTTGATGGTCCGCAGTGTGAAAACCGTTATTCCAATAAATTAGAAAAGTCATACCAATGTGAGTCAGAACAGTCTAAAGGTACGTGCCAAGTTTGATGGATGTCGCTTGAAAGCTCTTAGAGGAGTTACATATGATAATTTTGCTCGTTACAGTAAAAAGT
Source organism: Myxocyprinus asiaticus (assembly GCF_019703515.2). NCBI lineage: Eukaryota > Metazoa > Chordata > Actinopteri > Cypriniformes > Catostomidae > Myxocyprinus > Myxocyprinus asiaticus. Next base: position 2,252,239 of record NC_059368.1, on the reverse strand, counting down.
ATGCCTTGACAAGACATTCAGGCCAGAGAAAAATTATATAGACAATTACACAAAAAAAAACACAAATGCTTGGACAATGCATTGTAAGCATGCACTCACATTGAACATACTTGATTTTGCATTTGTGTGTAAATTAATTCAAAAAATGAAATAGAATCCACACTTCAAACCACTTTAGATTAAAAAAAGAATGATGCTTGAAGTCCAAGGACAGTGTACAAAACAGAACAGCAAATAAGTGAATATGTGCACAACAAAGAAAAGAAAAATAAAGCAAACGTTTCTGTGCATACGGACTATCTTCAGTGCTTCTGTGCAAATTAATTGCCTTAATTTAATAACAATAGAAGTCAGTGGGTAGTTCCAATCATTGCATAAAAACAAGTGTGTGTGTAACAAGTCAGAAAACTCCTGCACATGTGTGTGAGTCTCACCTCCGCATGATTTTTTCAGATGGCATGTTCTGTTGACCGAGGTCAAATGCAAAACTTCTGAGCTGCTCGTTGATATCAGCAGCAAATGCCAGACTGTTTTCAGCTTCAGCGAAAGCACGCTGATCATTCCCCTACAGAAACACACACACACAGAACAATGGAAATTGCCAGTCAGATAAACACAGGACCAGTATATCCAAACATTTGCTCATGTCAGTGCAGGCCCACCTTAGGCCTTGTTTGCGCGAAGGTTTGAATCAAAGAATTATACGTTTCGCTACAGTTTGCCAGTGAAATGTCCAGCGGGGTGCGCCACAAGCGAGTGAAATGGTGTCGTAATCAGACAAGGATTTTAATGTGCATATTAGATAAAGGTTTTAATATGTGAAAAGCACTTCCCTAAACTAAAACTTTAACCTAAACCTAACCGAAAGTGTCGTAAAAGCAAATGCGTGTTTTGGCTGAGCTCGAACCGCGGTCTTTCGAGTCCAAAGTCTAACACTTTATCAGGTGAGCCGTGGAAGCTAATCACATTGGAATAAGTGTGTATATGTAGGTGAGTCTGCAATACAAGCGTTAAAATGTATCGTTTTTAAATGATGCATTATAGTAAAAGTGCTTCGCTAACATAACATAACAGTGTGTGAGTTATAGAGCGAAAAATAAGTGTTTATACAGTCAAAAGTCAGACCTTGTAGTCGTGATTTGTGTGAAAGTGAATTTTCACAGCGTTGTATCACTCTGAGCTACTACGGTGGCACATGAGGGTGCAATTTCTCATAAACTTGTGTGTTTCCACCAGACTATTGGAGTGCAAATAATCACTCCATTCTCAGATCTATTAACCCACTAAACATTAACCTGTTCCATGTCTCTCTCTACCTAAAATTCAGATATGCCCGCTATCATTTGACCAGCAGTTGACCCCTAAGAAATTTTTCGTGGCTGTCTTCAGCTTGGTCTCAGCAATGGTGGGCGGAGTTAGTGTAAATTGCCTTTGCCAACCAGATAGGCTATTTGCATTTAGTGTAAACAGATACTCCAGAATAAAAATGAAGTCGTTCAATAGCTAACGATTTCGCCATTTTGGATGAATAATTACGAGTAGCCTTTAGACTACGTTGGTCTGATTGATAATGTTACCGTAAGTAACCAACCACAGATTAGTTTGTTTTTATGTGCCGCTTAAGTGCAAGAAATCTTAACTCAATGATACCTCAATCATATGCCTGTAAGCAATAAAATGATGATCATTCAATTAACGGTGCCACAGTCTCGATAGGCGGATGTACAGACAACACTGACGAAATTAACGGAAAATGTGTGCAGACTTTGTAGTTAGAATTTCTGTCCTCCGAAAACTGATGCGTGCTGATTATTTCACTGACACAATCAAAAAGTTACATGTGAGTCACTGGCTCAAACAAAACAGAATAACTTTCAGTGATCGGATGCAATTTTATTTTGCAAAATGTGGCAAATGTAGTGACCTCTGTCAATCTGCCCAAATATAGAGCGTCAATGCACATGACGCCGCTCTAAAGAACGCTGAACACTAGAATGCACGGCCATCCGCAAGTGCTTATGGAGTTGCACATCGTGGGTATTGAACAGAAAACACGTGTGGTCGAAGTGAGGGGGCACAGACCCCAGAAGCCCCTCTGTAGCGACAACGCTTTTTCTGCACCAATGCAAAAAATATCGACGTTTGCAAACATGTTTACTGAGCACTACCCGTCTGCAATCGGTCGACCAAACAAATGGTCCCGCCCCAAACTCACGCCATTGGTTGAGTCAATGTTGCTGTTTCGGGCAGTTCGAGACACTCAAACAGAAGAATGTTTTGACGTTTGGAAATCAACCTTTAATGGCTTACTTACAGTACAGTTGACTCTGAATGTTAAGTTGGGTTATAAGTATAAAAACATGCAAAAAATGGCACACTTTGGTTTTAATTTCCAGACAGACTGATAGAAACCCACGCATCCTGATGCCTGATAATTGCATAGCAATTGCTATTTTGCCAAGTACTTGCTATTTTAAAGTGTAAAGCTGGCATCACACTAGCAGACTCCTTATAACTCGATTTTGGCATCATGCAGTGTGTGAAAAGTTTCTGGGCATGCAGTAAACACGTTTAGTCTCACATTTGTTTTTTCTTAAGTGGTGAGGAACACAAGCATTTTATTATCTGAGAAATTTTAATTACATTTGTGTGTGTGTGTGTGTGTCCATGTTTGTGTGCAATGCAAACAGACTCACATTCCTGTTGCGCTCGAAGTAAAATTCTCATGAATTCTACCCAACATTTAGGACCGTGTGAACGCTACCACTGGCCTTTCACACTGCACTAAATCCAGACTATGCAGTCAAAATTAAATATGCATGCATCACACTCACATTCTGTAAAATATATGCTGTCTTCTCCAGGAACTCTTGACACCGGCTCTGTAGCAATGATACCTGCTGTTGCATGGAACTCATGTTGGATCTAGTGAGAAGAGTTGTTCATAGAGTCAGCGATGTCTTCTGATAGACAACAAGATCATGTGATTATATCAGTTCAACCTGATATTAGAACCCTGAATCAAGATCATTTTGTCAATTTGCATACAACTTTTATGGAAACATGTATGGGATTACTAGTATTCCCAAGTAATATGCACTTTTATAAAAGGGATTATGGCTCGACCGAACACTATAAAGCAGGGGCGGACTGGGACTAAAAAGTGGGCGTGGACTTTATGGCCCAGAGCGGTCCAGCAAACCCGGCCCACAACAAACCACACAATAACACACCGTCTCAATGATTTCATTTTCCACCAGTGCAAAAATTGTCATAACTTTAAAACATATAAAACCACCGTAAATGTGATGAGTGGATTTTTTTTTAGAGGAAACACTAAAAATAAGCACTTTATAGATCAGACAGTTAGCATGTCTGAAAACTTTTTTCCCAACATACAGATGTTAGGTTAAAATGTACATGAAATTACAAGGGAACGTGTGTATTTTAGGAACTGTGACAAGTCAGCATTTCTTCAAAGTTTTTAAAGATCTTGCAAATAGAAGTGCAAATAAACTATTGTCTTAGTTAATTTGAGGTTATGGAAAAAACAAGTATAATAATCATATATTATACATGTATATATAGCTATACAAGATCATAAAATGTTGTTTAAAATAGTTAGATGAAGAAAGTGTCACACAGCAGGACACTGATGACAATGTTTAAAATTTCATGTCAGTTACCCATAATAATGTGTAAATATTTATTTTAAAATATCAGTGAAAACAAAGTTGGCCAGAATATGTACATATATAAATATAAACAAATATAAATATATGTAAAAGTAATAATAAACATACCTCTTAAAGAGTAGATCTTTGCAGATATTTTGCAGATTAATTGCTCATATTTTCACTCTATGTGAGTTTCTTGCGTCTTTATATCTGCAGTGTTTTAATTCCCCAGATTATTCTTGAGAAAAAGTGAAAAGCCCAATGCTTTGACAAGCGCTAAACAAAGTAAGCTTCAAAGACTCAATTAGCCAAAAAGTAATATTTTTCATGACTTATTTTCTGCATTTTTATCAGATGTGAGCATTATTCAGCAAGCCGCGTTTCAGCTCCCTGCGGGATGAATAAATTATGCAAATGACTATATACTGCTCATAGCTTTACTGTTTGCCAATTTTATTTACGCTCCTGTTATTGTAGTTGTTGTAACTTGCAGTTATTTGTCATTTAGTGATTATTCAGAGCTCATCTTATACTTAATATGTTGTTTTTGGTTGTCACCATTATTGTGATTTGTATGTCAAATAATGCATCTCAAATAATTGTATATAAAATAAAATCCACATGAGGTACAGAGTAGATGCACTCAAGCAATTTCAAAATAAAAGCCCTTACATTATTTCAAAATACAAGTTATTGTATTGGCTTGTTTTTCAGAGTTTATTATATTTTTGCTTGTTATGAGGTCCGCACGGGCATGTTGGAGCCCAGGGCGGCCGCCTATATCGCCTGTAGGACGGGCCGGTACTTGCACAGCAGCAGGCCGGCCCACATTACCCAGCGGCCCTCTGGGAAAACGCCGGTGCTCCCGATGGCCAGTCCGCCCCTGCTATAAAGTGCATTAGGGAGTAACAGACATCGTGAAATCATTGTGACCCCATTTAATTTCTTAATACACATTCCTGGTGTTATTGTGCATGATGCATCAGTGCATGTAATTCTAAAGAAGAACATGTTTGTCTTTGTGAGCTCTCATCAAAATATAACGTGCTCCACCTTGGAAACGACTTTCCTTTTCCCTCTTAATTTTCAACCCCGTTATAGACGCTTTACACCATCCAATCAAGTCCTAATGGACAAAATCAAGTCCCACCCTGCACTTATCCTGTTGAATATCCTGCTTCATCACAATACATCAGATTACAGAAGTAAAATGGGTTTCAAAAGGCATTTCATGTTGATTGAAAATATTTCAGTGCATTTGACATCCATAAAAAAGCCCTGCTACACTTTGACCCAATCCGAGGGCATGATGCTGCAAATTTCAGTAAAAATAAATCTATTGGAACAACAGATGATTCATTGTGGTTACAGTACTAACAGCTTTTTCTTCGCTGATTTACGGCAATGCATTCCACCTCTCGAGCTCTGACTGCAAAGACGCAAAACCAGCCGGTGCAGATCTCCAGTGCACAAACACCACAGAATATGATTCTCGTATCTCAACTTTTTGCACCTGATCTTACAGATGTTGTCTCAAATAAATCTCAAGTATACTGCTGTCTACACAGTAAAAATGTGCTTTAACTGTAGTGGTATTTAAAGTGGTAAATTATTTGTACTCAAGTAGCTGTGCTTGAGTAAACTGTCCAAGGCAGTGTTGGGTGTAATCTGATTACAAAGTAATTAGTTACTGTACTGTAATCTAATTACTTTTTGGTCAAAAGTAGTGTAATACATTTCATTTTAAATTCTTATAATTACATTACAGTTACTGACTTGCAATTAAGGTACTCATTTACTTAAGATTATTTATGTATAATACATTTGAAATATGAATTGTTAACCTGTGTCTGTTTGCATTTCTGTGACAGCTGAAGGGTGTGCGAGGAAATATAGACCTCGCTGAGCAAAAAACAAACTTTTCTGTGAAAAGTTTCAGACGGTATCTTAAAGGTAAAGTAATTAGATTACTAATTACATAGGCAAAAATGTAATGTTATTTAATTACAATTTTTAACTGCAATTTTTAAAGTAATTTGTAGTGGATTAATTTTTAAAGAAATGTACCCAAAACAAAAAAAGAGGTATAAAATGCCGGAATTGAGCTCTGCAGATTCAATAAAAATTTTCAGCTATTTTTTATTTCTGACAAACTTTTGTCAGGTTATAGTTACAGATATTTTACTAAGCAACAATCAAAGACAATTATGACATTCACTCGATTCACCAGCTGAGCAAAATGTATAACAATATAAAGCAAATGCACTTTTATTTTAACTTTTACTTTACCTGGTGCATTTAATTTAAAAGCAACTGGTTTTCAGATTATTTTTTTATCTATATGAATTTATATTCATTAAAGTACTGTATTATACCTTTAAAAGGTTTAGTGTTCTTTAAACAAGCGATAAAGTGATTTTAAAGTAATAAAATGACTTAAATAGTTACAACTGCAGCCGAGAAGTGTACAGTAAAAATTTGGAAAACTGTGAACCTGCAACAAAACAACTGTGGAAAAATAATCATTCAGAAACAATGTGTATTATAAGAAGACAACCAGAGAAATATGACATAATATTGGAGCCATTATTAATGTGAACTATTTTAATCTGAATCATGTATGAAAGGTTTAAGATCTTGAGTACAGAATTTCTTAGTGACATTAAGTTGGACCAGAATGAATGTTTTGGTGCACCGGCAGCACACATAAAATTACAACAGTAAATAAACAGAAAGCAGATAGATCTAAATGATCTCAGATGTGCAAATGTGTCTCACTGGAATCAAGAACATGCAAATGAATGCACTAGAGAGAGTAATAATTCACTTTTATGGCCAGTAGCTGCCAGATGACTCAAGAACAGAAGCAGAGCGCCTGGATACGCAGGCATTAACTTCTCACATGAGATTGTGAAATCATTTCTCAATAGATTTGCAGAGAGTTCATGGGAGTTTTTCACCCTTGCATGATACCTGAAGAACCAAAAGTACACTGTCAACTCTTGTGGAAAGGAAAACAAAGGCGCTACTGAGTATCAGCAGGGATTATGTTACATGCACAGAGCACAATACACCTGGCTACACCACTAAACAGAATTTATTTTAGAGAAAAGCTCAAACTTCATTAAGCGCCTATTCTGTCTGTCCCCAGTTCTGCATGACCCTTATTTCTCAACTTTAGTTAAAAGTGCCATTAGAGCTGAAATGAAGAGGCCTAAATCAGGCAGCCATCATTTTCGTAAACAAAACTACTAAGTGCACTTGTTCTGTAGGTGAATGGTGTTGTGAAATAGGCTATCTTAAACTAATTCGTTGTTCATCTGGACTTAATTGTATGAACATGTTGAATGCGCAACATGGACACCATGACGTCTAACAAGGATGAATACTCACACTTGACCGGCGCTTATGGACTGTCTGGAGAAATTGTGGCTTTGTCCTGTCTCCACAAATTCCTGCACGTATTCATTCTTCCCCCGCTGCACCACCACCTCGTTGCGCGCATACGGATACGCGGGCGCGTTCACATCGCTCCGGGATCCGGTGCGGCGAACCGTCATGTTGAGTCCGCGCTGCGAGCCGTACATACTCATGACTGCGCTCGAGTTATCCAGATAAAATGGCAAAGTTTGCAAGGCTGACGTGGAAACCGAGCAAACTCGAGAACTGATACGCAGGTCCGGGTGAATCCGTGCGTAACGACGTGGATATCCGCGACTCCGAGCGAACGCACTGGAGTGAAACTCAACTAGGAAGAGCGCTCGTTTTGGAGATCTGAAGTCCACGCCTACCGATCAGCTCCAAATGTTTTTGGCACAACACTACGTCTTGCATCCCTTGAGGCATTTTCAATTCAGTGCGTTTTATTACAGTGACAAAAAAGTAGCGCAATACATATAATACTGTAAAATAACTATCGTGCAAATGGAGTAAACAAGTACTTTTAACTATGAAATCAAACTGTGTAAAATAAAATAAAAATACAGAGTAAAAAACAGAGGTAAAAGGCATAGAATGAAAAAATAAATTAAATAAATTCTGTCTTCATTTACTCACCCTGATGTTGTTCCAAACCCGTCGGACTTTTATTCCTTCTTGGAATACAAAAAGAGATGTTAGGCACTGTATGGAAAAAGAGCAGCATCAACATTCTTCCAAAAAACAAAAAACAAAAAATCAAAGGGATTAATTAAAAAATATGGCTATTATTGTATGAGTGATTGTAGATCACTCCAGGTCATATTTCACCACAAAATAAATATAAAAAATTTGACACTTTACAGTAAGGTTGTATTTGTTAACTTCATTAATTAACATGAACTAACAAAGAACAATACACACACACACACACACACACACACACACACACACACACACACAAATGTAGCCTATAAAAGGATTTACGCATTTAAATTTCAGAACAAAATTCCATCAAATTAAATTAATAAATTCTAAAATATTTACTTATTTATTTTTTTATCCCCTATTCTCCCCAATTTGGAATGTCCAATTCCCACTACTTAGTAGGTCCTCGTGGTGGCGCTGTTACTTACCTCAATCCGCGCATCTTATCACGTGACTCGTTGTGCATGACACCGCGGAGACTCACAGCATGTGGAGGCTCATGCTACTCTCTGCGATCCACACACAAATTACCACACGCCCCATTGAATGCAAAAACCACTAATTGTGACCACGAGGAGGTTACCCCATGTGACTCTACCTTCCCTAGCAACCGGGCCAATTTGGTTGCTTAGGAGACCTGGCTGGAGTCACTCAGCACACCCTGGATTCAAACTCACGACTCAAGGGGTGATAGTCAGCGTCTTTACTCGCTGAGCTACCCAGGCCCCCAGATATTTACGTTTTTAAATAATTATTGTATTTTTCTTAAAGAGTGCTCAATTCAATTTGATGGAATTTTGTTATGAAATTTAAATGCGTAAATCTTAGAAAATTAAGTTTACTTTTACAACACATTAATTCAATTTCAAAACATACTAATATATTTTTAAAATTCGAAGTTGTATATGTTTACATTAGTTGATGCAATATAAACTAACACGAACAAACAATATTATTTTTCATAAATTAACATTCAACAAGATTAATAAATGCTGGGAAATAAATCGTATTCATTATAAGTTCATGATCCAAACATAACACATTAACGAACAGAACCTTACTGAAAGGTATTACTGAAAATTCTGTAATCATTTACTCATCCTCATGTCGTTCCAAACCCGAAAAAGGAGAAATTAGTCAGAATGTTAGCCTTTAGTCACCATTCACTATCATTGTATGGGAAAAAAAGAGAGGCGTTAACATTCTTCTAAATTTTATCAAAGGGACAAAGATTAAAAATCTAAATAAGGCCATTATTGTAAATATTGAGCATATACTAGAGACAGGGGCACAAGGCAGGTTACTCATTGTCAAGAATGCATCCGGGTCACAATAAAAAGAAATGTTATTTTTTTCCATTAAGATAATGAAGACTATTTTTAAGAGCATTAGGATTGTTTGCATTCTGACATCATTTAAATGACAATTAAGCACAATTTCAACCCAAATTCTCATTACAGTAGTACAAAAAATATATTGATATAGGCTATTTTTTTTATTTCTATTGTATATTCTACAAAGCCAGTATGTGGACACTCCCTTCTAATGAATGCATTTGGCTCAAGCTCTTTATTCCAGAGAAGTCAAATCTTTATGCAAGTTCATACAATGATATTCTAGAGAATTTTGTGCTTTCAAATTTGTGCCAACCACTTGAGGAAGTCCTCACCTGACCTCACTGATGATTTTGCATCTAAATGAGATCAAATCTCTGCAGACATGGTCCAACATCTAGTTGAAAACCTTCTCAGAAATGTATTAGGGAGGACTAAATCTCTCTTGATACCAATTACTCTGAAATCAAATGTTCAACAAGCACATATTGGTGTGGAGTTTGAGTGTGCATACTTTTGTCCATATAGCGTATTTAAACATCATGGTTGTATTTGTTGTTCTAGCTTCAGTTTATGATGATTTAACTAAAAATATTACTGTAATGAAAATCACTTTTGACAATTGAGTGCTTTTACATGCACGATCTTACACTAATTATGCTTAACCCTCCTACTCTGTTAAAGAAGGTCCGCTTACTTTATTGCTTTCTGGCTGTGTTAGTCTCACCCATTTATTTCTGTATGTGTGGGTGTGTTAAGGTCTTACCCTCTTATGTGTGTGTGTGTGTGTGTGTGTGTGTGTTCAGCATTGTGGCTGATTGATAGATTGTATTTGACAAAATTAAAAAAAATATTGCTCTTTGTAATAGTGTCACCAGTTCATTCATTTCTGTGTGTGTGTATATATGTTTTGCATTCTTCATGTTTTATAGTCTCACACCTTCATTTCTGTGTCTGTTTGTTCTGCAGTGTGGCTGACATATATATAGCCTAGCAGTGTTGGGTGTAATGCATTACTAAGTAATTAGTAAAGTAAGGGATTACAATTAATTTTTCAGTAATTTAATTACAGTTACTTCTGATATAATTGTGATAAATACTGTATAGAGACTCTAGAACAATTCTATATAAAACAATAGTGAATGTTAAAATGTTTTCTAATTTAACGCTGACCCTTTAAATTCTTTGACCAGTTCATGAATAATTAATTTGATTTTATATGATTTATTTGAAAGAATTCAAAGAACAGTTTCATGTCTATCCTTGTATTTTTCATCTGGTCGAGATTGGGTTTTAGAAAGTAATTAGTAATAAGACTGCAATCTAATTACACTGTAGAAGATGCAATTAGTAGTTAGTAATTAATTACTTTTTTGAGTAACTAACCCAACACTGTGGCCTATTATATAAATAAAAAACCAAATGTTAAAAATTGCTCTGTTTTTCAGTCTTGCATACATTACCTTAGGTCGGTCAATTTTGACCGCGAAGAGTAAAGGCTTTTTTTTGCGACTACTTCGACTTATCAAGTCCATAATTTTTTTTTTATTTGTTCAAGTCTTGTACTGCTCAGATAAAGGAACCACATCAGAAAAAGTGATTTAGATAAAAAAAATTACCAAACCGTATTGGAGGGTTAATAAGCATGTAAGTCAATGAAAACGCCTCAAATGCTTTTATCGGGGTAAGGTCACAAATTATTTAAGTATCATTTAAAAAAAGCAGTTCACATTTGCATGTAAAAAAAAGTGTAATCTTATAGATTAATCGGTAAAGAGACCTTTCTACTGACTCTGAAAAACACCAAAAGAAAGATACCCAGCGTCTCTGCTCATCTGCGTGAACGTGCCTTAGGCATGCTGCATGGAGGTATGAGGACTGCAGATGTGGCCAGGGCAATAAATTGCAATGTCCGTACTGTGAGACACCTAAGACAGCGCTACAGGGAGACAGGAAGGACAGCTGATCGTCCTCGCAGTGGCAGACCACGTGTAACAACACCTGCTCAGGATCGGTACATCCGACTATCACACCTGCGGGACAGGTACAGGATGGCAACAACAACTGCCCGAGTTACACCAGGAACGCACAATCCCTCCATCAGTGCTCAGACTGTCCGCAATAGGCTGAGAGAGGCTGGACTGAGGGCTTGTAGGCCTGTTGTAAGGCAGGTCCTTACCAGACATCACCGGCAGCAACGTCGCCTATGGGCATAAACCCACCTTCACTGGACCAGACAGGACTGGCAAAAAGTGCTCGTCACTGACGAGTCGTGGTTTTGTCTCACCAGGGGTGATGGTCGGACTCGCGTTTATCATCGAAGGAATGAGCGTTACCATGAGGCCTGTACTCCGGTGCGGGATCGATTTGGAGGTGGAGGATCCGTCATGGTCTGGGGCGGTGTGTCGCAGCATCATCGGACTGAGCTTGTTGTCATTGAGTTTGAAGGCAATCTCAACGCTGTGTGTTACAGGGAAGACATCCTCCTCCCTCATGTGGTACCCTTCCTGCAGGCTCATCCTGACATGACCCTCCAGCATGACAATGCCACCAGCGATACTGCTCGTTCTGTGCGTGATTTCCTGCAAGACAGGAATGTCAGTGTTCTGCCATGGCCAGCGAAGAGCCCGGATCTCAATCCCATTGAGCACGTCTGGGACCTGTTGGATCGGAGGGTGAGGGCTAGGGCCATTCCCCCCAGAAATGTCCGGGAACTTGCAAGTGCCTTGAAGAGTGGGGTAACATCTCACAGCAAGAACTAGCAAATCTGGTGCAGTCCATGAGGAGGAGATGCACTGCAGTACTTAATGCAGCTGGTGGCCACACCAGATACTGACTGTTACTTTTGATTTTGACCCCCCCTTTGTTCAGGGACACATTATTCCATTTCTGTTAGTCACATGTCTGTGAAACTTGTTCAGTTTATGTCTTAGTTGTTGAATCTTTTATGTTCATACATATATTTACACATGTTAAGTTTGCTGAAAATAAAAGCAGTTGAAAGTGAGAGGACGTTTCTTTTTTTGCTGAATTTATATATCAAGAAGAGAATAAGATTTCACATTTCGCATTAAGAAAATTAAGACTGTTTTTAGGACTATTAAGATGTTTTGCATTTTGATATGCAAAATATTTTCCTCTCATATTCTCAATAGGCTACTGTATATGGCATCCGATGCTTTACTTTTGAGTATATACAGGTGCATCTCAATAAATTAGAATGTTGTGGAAAAGTTCATTTATTTCAGTAATTCAACTCAAATTGTGAAACTCGTGTATTAAATAAATTCAATGCACACAGACTGAAGTAGTTTAAGTCTTTGGTTCTTTTAATTGTGATGATTTTGGCTCACATTTAACAAAAACCCACCAATTCACTATCTCAAAAAATTAGAATACATCATAAGACCAATAAAAAAAACATTTTTAGTGAATTGTTGGCCTTCTGGAAAGTATGTTCATTTACTGAATATGTACTCAATACTTGGTAGGGGCTCCTTTTGCTTTAATTACTGCCTCAATTCGGCGTGGCATGGAGGTGACCAGTTTGTGGCACTGCTGAGGTGGTATGGAAGCCCAGGTTTCTTAGACAGTGGCCTTCAGCTCATCTGCATTTTTTGGTCCCTTGTTTCTCATTTTCCTCTTGACAATACCCCATAGATTCTCTATGGGGTTCAGGTCTGGTGAGTTTGCTGGCCAGTCAAGCACACCAACACCATGGTCATTTAACCAACTTTTGGTGCTTTTGGCAGTGTGGGCAGGTGCCAAATCCTGCTGGAAAATGAAATCAGCATCTTTAAAAAGCTGGTCAGCAGAAGGAAGCATGAAGTGCTCCAAAATTTCTTGGTAAACGGGTGCAGTGACTTTGGTTTTCAAAAAACACAATGGACCAACACCAGCAGATGACATTGCACCCCAAATCATCACAGACTGTGGAAACTTAACACTGGACTTCAAGCAACTTGGGCTATGAGCTTCTCCACCCTTCCTCCAGACTCTAGGACCTTGGTTTCCAAATGAAATACAAAACTTGCTCTCATCTGAAAAGAGGACTTTGGACCACTGGGCAACAGTCCAGTTCTTCTTCTCCTTAGCCCAGGTAAGACGCCTCTGACGTTGTCTGCGGTTCAGGAGTGGCTTAACAAGAGGAATACGACAACTGTAGCCAAATTCCTTGACATGTCTGTGTGTGGTGGCTCTTGATGCCTTGACCCCAGCCTCAGTCCATTCCTTGTGAAGTTCACCCAAATTCTTGAATCGATTTTGCTTGACAATCATAAGGCTGCGGTTCTCTCGGTTTGTTGTGCATCTTTTTCTTCCACACTTTTTCCTTCCACTCAACTTTCTGTTAACATGCTTGGGTACAGCACTCTGTGAACAGCCAGCTTCTTTGGCAATGAATGTTTGTGGCTTACCCTCCTTGTGAAGGGTGTCAATGATTGTCTTCTGGACAACTGTCAGATCAGCAGTCTTCCCCATGATTGTGTAGCCTAGTGAACCAAACTGAGAGACCATTTTGAAGGCTCAGGAAACCTTTGCAGGTGTTTTGAGTTGATTAGCTGATTGGCATGTCACCATATTCTAATTTTTTGAGATAGTGAATTGGTGGGTTTTTGTTAAATGTGAGCCAAAATCATCACAATTAAAAGAACCAAAGACTTAAACTACTTCAGTCTGTGTGCATTGAATTTATTTAATACACGAGTTTCACAATTTGAGTTGAATTACTGAAATAAATGAACTTTTCCACGACATTCTAATTTATTGGGATGCACCTGTATACTGTATATATATATATATACTGTATATACACACAGTACACACTGTATGGTAGTTCTCAGTGTATTGGTGTGCATGCAAACACACAATTGCAACCAGAAATCAAAATGTAAAATGTTATTCTCTTTTTGTGACTTGTTTGGGGTGAAATGTAACCTGGACATGTTGTCATGAGATTCATCTGTTTTTACAATAAAAACAAATATATGACATTTTTTTCTTGTCATGAATCTCCAGCTCAGAGCTGCACTAATGTTTATAGCACACTGTTTGTATACACTTCCTACTGTACATGCCTGCAGGTGCTTTGCTTTTTCTCTGCACACTCCAGAGCTCAAACACTGTTGAGACTCTAAATGAATGTGAAGCACTGAATTGTGTGTGCCATCACTGTTAGTTCTGGGTCTACAAGTCTGTCTGTCTAAATACCCCTGCAGTCAGTTTCTGTCTTACAATCGGAGATGCTCTGAATGCTGAGCTTGAAGCACCTCTGGCACTTGTGCAGTAGCTGCAGTAGAAAGATATGTGAGAGGTTAAACATGTTTATAAAGGACATTAATGCATGCACATTATGCTTCAAATATCAATACAGGTACAGCCTGTAATCTTAATGAACAACATGTCTTTTTGTCTTCTGAAATGAGTGCACTTTTAAGTTGCCCTCTTGTGGGGTGGGGTGGGGTGTGTTGTGGCTCTTGAAGATCTATCTGGAACAAGAGGTCATAAACTGCATTCTGGTTGTAGTAAATACAGACACTCTTGCGTGCTACATAAGGGTATTCGATCATGCAAACTGCACCTGGAAGCAAAGACAAATGACTCATACATCTTTGAATGACTTTTACCCTAAGTGGAAATTTTAATATCAGTGGTTAATCTAATGTCTAAGTTTTTTTTCCTCAGAACTGTTTTGAAACGTTAAATTTTCTTTGCATTAAGCCAGCAAAATATAAATAAAAATAAACAATTACATCTCTTCATGTTTTTGTGACAGGTGCATTTTTACCAAGTGGCAAAGTCTCGCCTCATCCCGCATCATGCAAATATTACTACATATTTCAGGTCTTCAATCCTGGTATCATGGTGAATCAATGAGATGTTGCACATTCATTTTCTAGTGTTTACCATCAACGTTTTTGATGACGGCAGAACATTTGATAAGTTTATGAAAAAACTCAACCCGTGACTCTCATCTAAAAGGATAGTTCACCTACAAATGAAAATTCTCTCATCATTTACTCACCCTCATGCCATGCCGGATGTGTATGACTTTCTTTCTTCTGCTGAACACAAACTATAAATTCTCCTCCCTGACCAGTAGGTGGCGATATGCACGAAGAATGCGAATTGCCAAAAACAAAAGAATGTGAAATTAAAAGTGGACATTTATAGTGAAAAAGGAATTCAAAGTTGATCCGTTTCTCACCCACACCTATCATATCACTTCTGAAGACATGGATTAAACCACTAGAGTCTTATAGATTACTTTTATGCTGCCTTTATGGAGCTTCAAAGTTCAGATCACCATTCACTTGCATTGTATGGACCTACAGAGATTAAATATTCTCCTAAAAATCTTCATTTGTGTTCTGCAGAAGAAAGAAAGTCATATACACTATATTGCCAAAAGTATTCGCTCACCCATCCAAATAATTGAATTCAGGTGTTCCAATCACTTCCATGGCCACAGGTGTATAAAATGAAGCACCTAGGCATGCAGACTACTTCTACAAACATTTGTGAAAGAATGGGCCGCTCTCAGGAGCTCAGTGAATTCCAGCGTGGTACTGTGATAGGATGCCACCTGTGCAATTTCCTCGCTACTAAATATTCCACAGTCAACTGTCAGTGGTATTGTAACAAAGTGGAAGCGATTGGGAATGACAGCAACTCAGCCACGAAGTGGTAGGCCACGTAAAATGACAGAGCGGGGTCAGCGGATGCTGAGGCGCATAGTGCGCAGAGGTCGCCAACTTTCTGCAGAGTCAATCGCTACAGACCTCCAAAGTTCATGTGGCCTTCAGATTAGCTCAAGAACAGTGCGTAGAGAGCTTCATGGAATGGGTTTCCATGGCCGAGCAGCTGCATCCAAGCCATACATCACCAAGTGCAATGCAAAGCGTCGGATGCAGTGGTGTAAAGCACGCTGCCACTGGACTCTAGAGCAGTGGAGACGCGTTCTCTGGAGTGACGAATCACGCTTCTCCATCTGGCAATCTGATGGACGAGTCTGGGTTTGGCGGTTGCCAGGAGAACGGTACTTGTCTGACTGCATTGTGCCAACTGTGAAGTTTGGTGGAGGGGGATTATGGTGCGGGGTTGTTTTTCAGGAGCTGGGCTTGGCCCCTTAGTTCCAGTGAAAGGAACTCTGAATGCTTCAGCATACCAAGAGATTTTGGACAATTCCATGCTCCCAACTTTGTGAGAACAGTTTGGGGATGGCCCCTTCCTGTTCCAACATGACTGCGCACCAGTGCACAAAGCAAGGTCCATAAAGACATGGATGAGCGAGTTTGGTGTGGAAGAACTTGACTGGCCTGCACAGAGTCCTGACCTCAACCCGATAGAGCACCTTTGGGATGAATTAGAGCGAAGACTGTGAGCCAGGCCTTCTCGTCCAACATCAGTGTCTGACCTCACAAATGCGCTTCTGGAAGAATGGTCAAAAATTCCCATAAACACACTCCTAAACCTTGTGGAAAGCCTTCCCAGTAGAGTTGAAGCTGTTATAGCTGCAAAGGGTGGGCCGACGTCATATTAAACCCTATGGATTAAGAATGAGATGTCACTTAAGTTCATATGCGTCTAAAGGCAAATGAGCGAATACTTTTGGCAATATAGTGTACATCTGGGATGGCATGAGGGTGAGTAAATGATCCTTTAACTCATGTCCGCATTTTCAAAATAACCCAACTGGGCATGAATACTGCAAATCTGGCAATGCTGCATCAAATGGGTCAAATGCGAGGAAGTGTGAGAACGAGCCTCTCTTATGAACGTGCTGAGGAGACCTGCGGATGTCAAAGTTTATAGTGAATATGGACTTACATTTTTGTCTGTTTCTCACCCAGACCGATTGTAATTCTTCAGAAGACATGGATTAAACCACTGGAGTTGTATGGATTACCTTTATATGCTGCCTTTATGTTCTTTTTGGAGCTTGAAAGTGCTGGACTCCATTCACTTGCATTGTATAGACTAACAAACATTGTATATCCAGCAAAAAAATCTTCGTTTGTGAATTATCATTTTTGGCAGCACTATTCCTTTAATTCTCCCCTCATTGGCAGGTGATGCAGAAAGTTAATTTTGGACCATGTGCAGTGCATAGTTTTGCATATCCAGCTGCAGTATTTCACATCTAGCTGTGTGAATGAGGATCTGACCGATTGCACACTCTGACAGAAGAGAGAGAGAAAGTGCTCTGGGGACATTTCTGAACGCAATTACTGCATGCCCCAGCATGATATACATCAAACACACAGATCTTACCACCGATAACTTCTCAGTGTCACCAAACAGAATCAGAACTATATGCAAAACTCTTTCTGAGCCTATAAGAAATGCATTTCATTATTGCCTAAGAAAGAAAGAAAAATCACAAATTAGTTCTCTTCAATATCTGAACTGTTTCTCCTATCACAATGAAATTAAATGGGCAGCAAACGTAGCTTGTGAGTGAAGATCTCAACAATGTCTCAAACTATGCTCACATTAGCTCACGATATAAAGTCTGCAATCAAAAACTAGAAATATCCTTATGAACTCAAATATTTCCCATCAAATTCTTCCAAGAGCATATGATCTCGAGCTATTACATCCACACTCATTTTATAGCTCTATACTCTTACTGTATGTCAACGATCTACACATTTGAGTCTATTTTATATTTCCACCCAACACATTTTAAGTTGAAACTTAAAAGACCTCTGTGTGGTGTTAGTTTCATACTGTAACTGAATGCATGTTTTAGGGTAAATGATTTTCAGAGGTCTAAATTCACATATCAGATTTTTCTGATTTTTTCAGAAGTTTCCCAGCACACTTTTACAACAACCATGTTCTGTTTTTTCCTGTGTCGCCTGTGGCGAGGGAGGAGAGGAGTTGAACGCAGCCTAACAGACTCACTTCCCTTTCCTTTTTAAATGCACAAACACAAACATAGACTTTAGCTTCAAATTTGCAGATTTTGCTTCACATAATGTACATACGTGAATCTGACGAAACCTGTCAAGAACATGTTCAGGTCATGTTTCACCCCAAAATCAAAAGAAAGAAATAAGAATTGATGTATTGCATTGAGAACATGGGTAACACTTTACAATAAGGTTGTTTTTGTTAACATTAGTTAACATGAACTAACAACGAACAATACTTTTACAGTATTTATTAATCTTGGTTCATATTAATTTCAACATGTGCTTATGCTTTTTATGTATTTGCTAATGCAACATTTCCTGCGATGTGCGCCACGTTTTAGGAGCGGTACAAGTGCAACTTTTAAAAACGTGTCTCATTCTTCTGCTACCGCCACTAGGAGAAAAACATGCCGTTTGTAAACAAACACGAAGATGTGAGATGTGAAGACCAGCGTCTCTGCTTTGGCCTGTTGAAGCACTCAACGTCACCGTGGATTGTATTACATTTGCATTTTCAGAACATTTCAGCATGGGTTGTATGTTTTTTTTTCGTCTGATATCAGAGTGGATTGCTTGTGAACCAATCAGTTCATGAATCAAGCTTTACAAAGGAACTGTTATTGAATGAGCATTATTAAAGATGGGGCAGTTAAAAACTCTATTGGACCCAACGCATAACCATAGGTAAACAGTTTAATTCACGAATATTTCAAATGTCATGACTGTATGATAGTTTATGGCACCACTGTACTTGACTGAACAGTTTAATTTATTCGGATGCAATGTATTGGTGTACGTTATGTGTAAACCCTGAAATTTAGTTTTATAATGTTGTGGAGCTTGTTCATATTCTTCCGATTGAGTTTCAAATATGGCTGTATTTGAGAGGCTGCACGATGTTAGCCAATCATAACAGTGGGTGTTTACTTTGAAGTTTTAAAGGGCCAGAGTGCTTAAAACCGAGCGTTTTAGACAGAGGGCCAGAGACAGGGTGGAAAATTATTATATATTACTAAATTATGTTTGTGCAATTTTGGTGCAAAACAAACTTTACTAACATTGTAAGTGGACATCATGGAAGATAATAGAATTATAAAAAACAAAAGAGTATGTCATGACCCATTTAAAAGGAGATACAGTTAATTCAGAAAGTATTCAGACCCCTTCATTTTCTTTCACATTTTGTTATGTTGCAGCTTTATGCTAAAATGCTTTAAATGTTCTTTTTTTTTTCACATCAATCTACACTCCATACCCCATAATTACAAAGCAAAAAACAGATTTTTGATAACTCTGCAAATTTATTAAAACGAAAAAACTGAAATATCGCATTGACGTAAGTATTCAGACCTTTAGCTCTGTACTTAGTTGAGGCATCTTTGGCAGCGATTACAGCCTTAAGTCTTTTTGGGTATGATGCGACAAACTTCGCATGCCTGGATTTGGGGATTTTCTGCCATTCTTCTCTGCAGATCCTCTCAAGCTCTCTCAGGTTGAATGGGGACCGTCAGTGGACAGACATTTTCAGATCTCTCCAGAGATGTTCGATTGGGTTCAAGTCTGGGCTCTGACTGGTCAACTCAAGGACATTCACCGAGTTGTCCCTAAGCCACTCTTGTGTTGTCTTGGCTTTGTGCTTAAGGTCATTGTCCTGTTGGAAGGTGAACCTTCGGCCCAATCTGAGGTCCTGAGCGCTCTGGACCAGATTTTCATTAAGGATATCTCTGTATTTTTCTGCGTTCAGCTTTCCTTCAACCCTGACCAGTCCCCCAGTCCCTGCTGCTGAAAAACACCCCCACAGCATAATGCTGCCACCACCATACTTCACCGTTGGGATGGTATTGTGCAGGTGATGAGAGGTGCCTGGTTTCCTCCAGACATGACGCTTAGTTATTAATCTGCAATGCTGGTTACAAATCCCTTCCCATTGTGTAGAGTAATCTAAGTTGTAAAAGGATTACATGGACTCAAGAGAAGCATTGCTTGTGTCTTGATTGGCTGCGTCTGCCGTTTGAATGGATTTGAATAGGATTTCTAGACCAACACAACCTCAGAGAGAATTCATCTGAAAACATTACTAGATTATACATCCATTCAATTGATGTTTATATTCAGTTTAGTTCTAATGTGTCACAGTGCACTAAAATGTGAGTGTACAAACTGAATGCAAAATACAATACATGTGAACCAAGTAGCATTACGTGCCTGCATGGAAGTCATGCTCTGTTTCTCTTAGTTAAATATGCATTCTTGCATATATGGTGTTTTGAGAAACAATGACAGCGCAGATCTAATATGCAAATGATCCCAATTAAAATGGGCCTATTCAGCAAATTACCACAATGACACTCCCCATACGATAATTCACACCAAACAAGTTAGTGAAATGGAAACTAAGCACTTACATTGAAAAAGGAACTAGAGCCAGAATATCTAGCCAGGGACCTGGTTAACAACGCCCTAGAGACCGCATTCATTCTAATATGGAGAAAATGAATGGGATTTTTAAATCTGGAACCAGACTGTTACGCTCTATATAAACCCTAACATGATTTACATCTGTTCCACAACCACCAGACACCTGTAATCACACAATCCTCACCCAGAGCAAATACACCTCAACGGTACAATGTTAAAAGAGGAGATATCCTCTGGAAGTGAGACCAGTCTGTTCTGATTCAGTGCAGGAAACTCAGGATGCAGTTGTGCTTTACGTTTAGCAGGAAGTGAATCCAGAAAGAGCCTCACAGTTATTCTGGGAAAAGGAGAAAGAGAAAGAGAGAGAGAGAGAGAGAGAGAGAGCGAGGCTGTGTGTTTGTGTTTTGCTCCCAAGTCTAAACTGATCGTGTTACAATTCACCTGATACTCTTGTTAAACTAGGCCTCTCTCTCTCTCTCTCTGTCAGTTTATTGTGTCTCTTTCTCAGATTCAAGAAGATTTGTTTCAGCTTTAAAAAGCATATGCATTCCCAAAGCATTCATTCATGAAAGTTATATTTATATTAAAGGGCTGTTTATATTAATACCCCCATACCCCATCGTTTACATACAGTATGTCAAACTAGATCTGTTATCGATGTATGCAATTAAATACAATCAATGTTTAATATAATGTTCATCTCTACATGTACATTTCTACATCTCTGCATTTTTTGATTTTCTCCCCTTTTCTCCCCAATTTGGAATGCCCAATTCCCAATGCGCTCTAAGTCCTCGTGGTGGCGTAGTGACTCACCTCAATCCGGGTGGCGGAGGATGAATCAGCTGGAATGTGGCCCAGCTCAGAAGTGAATGACGGCCAAAATCTGGTACATATCTTTTTTGCCAGAACTGAACCAAAACAGTGCCATAACTCCACCAGTAGAAAGCCAAATTAGAAAAGCTTGTGTGGCCCATACATGGGCCTTATAGGTAACTCTTGTAAACTTTTGCATAATTAAAAAACAAAACTAAACAAAAACAAAAAATTAAAATTAAAATTAAATCACAATCTTTTTTAATTGAAGTGCAAATAGCATATTAAACATTACTGAAGTGTGTTGATGTTGGTAACATTGGAATTGGTTAGAATTGTCTAATGCATGATGTGAGTGTACTTACAATCATTTTTATTTTTCATTCAAGATGTTAAACATAACAACAACAAAAATAATATTCTGTCAACACACCCATGCTGCAAGGCAAAACTACATGAAGATTAGATAGATGGATAGATCGACAGACAGACAGAGCAGAAGGACAGACAGATAGAGCGGATTGACAAACATATAGATAAATAGATAGACAGACAGAGCAGATGGACAGACATACAGACAGACATATTGATAAACAGACAAACAGACAGAGCAGATGGACAGAGAGATAGATAGATAGTGTGCACTTGTTCATATCCTGCAAAACAACTTGGCAAGAATGTACTTCTTTAAGCGAGAGGAAACAACCTCATATATGGAGGATTGAGAAAGTTCGAGGTGGGGGGTGTAACCAGCCTTGTGTGTCAAGAAACATATGACCCCGTGCTTTCCTTTAATAAATCGAAGCACTGCTTGTGACATTCTGTGTCCGTGTATTTCTTCTCACCAGTGAATTCATCTCCTGATCAAAGAGTGACTGCGAGGAGGCAGAATAAAGCATCCGAATCATATTTTACTAACAGATAGATAGACAGACAGACAGACAAGGCAGA